>NC_038243.2:9439576-9471618 GCF_000004515.6 Glycine max | reverse complement strand
CTGCAAAACCATGCAAAAAGGCCTATGATTAAGGGTTCTTCTGTTTGAAAATGAATTGTATGTGATTATTTACAAACCCTATATGTTAATTGAAACAAAATATCGACTAGCATATAATTCATAATATAATATTTGCTAGTCCTTACTTCAGTTAAGCAAGAAAACTTGTGGTTAAATCTGATTCTGATGAAGGCAAACTATTTGCTGTGCATTTTACAGTATGAACCGTACAAGATTTTGGTCTGCAAATGATGAATTTGGGTGTAGGTGAGTGACTGTCTGGTGTGCTAGGGCTAGGACAATTAGAAACAAACTATTGATCATGGGGTTGGTGACCAAAACCTTCAAAGTATCACATGCATATGCATTTCTTCGACCTATTGATGCCACTTGAATTTTGTTCTTACTCACCATCATTTTCATCCGTGCTTATTAAGCTTAGCCTGAACGTGTCCAATCCTTGTCATGGACCCGCATCATCAATCATTAACCTTGCACTATTTTAAGATTACATAATTGCATTAAAAAACTTGGTTTCTACTTTTTACTCTTGAACGAGTCCTACTTTTTTAAATTCACTGATTTATATTTGGAAAATGATGTTAGTGCATCTACACTTTAAAAGATGGAATGGAAAGGAAAAAAATTAGATAATCACGGGTAAAGTAACAGAATAGAAGAGAAAATTTTATAAAAAAAAATGAAGTTATAGAGGTAAAAATAATTTTTGAATATATAAAAATATCACTGTTCGTTTTATTTTTCATTCCCATAATCCAAATCGATCGACGAAGCACCGTACACTACACTGGCAAAGTCACTTTTCAATTATGCTACAGAGGAGATAAAACATTTTAATTGGCTGAAGTTCCTTAAGTAATTATCGAGTTTCATAAGGTTTACACCTGTCTTTGTATTGATATTTTTTTTTTTACCGTGTAGTGTCTCTCTTATGTTTTCTAATTCCAACTCTATCCAAAATTAGATGCAAATTTTCCAAGTCACGTGGAGGTTTGGTAATAGTCTATTCAAATATTTAATGTATAATGGTATATATTATTATATTAAGTGAGCTAAAGTGCATGTCAACATATCCAAACACTTGTTTTTTTATTAGAGCAGAAAATCAGGGAAGTTGGTAAGAATTAGGTCAAAGCATTTTACTGGTTAAATACTAATAATTATTATTGCCTAAGATTTTAAAAGCATTCATAATAATTATTGCTTAGTAGAAATTTAATAAATTTTATAAGATGTGAGATTAAGATTTGAAGAAGGAAAAAACTATTTTTAGGTGGAATTTGATATATTGGTTAGTGAATATTGAGTGAAACTCAATTTAATCATCAGTTTAATTTATGAAGAAAAATAGAGGAGTTGACATATATAAAAAAAATGAGCTAGGAGTTGACTAAATTTATTAATTTTAAAAATAGAGAGGATTAATTGATTTGAAAATAACTTGAAAGACTAAAACTAGATATAGTTCTAGAAGATAAATAATGTATTTAAGCTTAATTTCAATTCTTTTTAAAGTGAAAATCATTTTTTTAAGAAAAAAGTGACAATCAATTTAAAACTAAAACTTTTAAAATGACATTTTTTTGAAATAGAATAAATGGGTTGATTGGACTTAAATATTTTGTGAGTGTGTCGGTGATATTATACTTTAGTTCAAACCTTAAACTTTCTCTCTGTAAAAGAAAACCCTTAATTTTTTTCAAAATTATCGTAAGATGCAAGAATTTTTTGAGCTCTTGATAAAAAAAAAAATAATCGCGAGTTCACTCAAAAAAGAGTATAAGAATTTTCTTACAAACCAAACGTCTCTACTTTTCTTTAACCTTAATTCAAACCTTAACTTTGCTGAAATCTATTTTAAACGTTTTATGGACTTTAAATTGTCTTAAAATTTGGGTTAGGTCACAAATCAAGTGCGTCTACTTTTTTGGATGGATAACGAAAGTTTACTTTAGAAGAAGGAAACCAAATCTTACACAACTCAATGATCTACGGTGTTCTTTTTATGATCATTTTTTTTCTTTATAAACCATAAACAAATATAAATCCTACGCCGTGCTTCGAATTCAATGCATGATAATCTCAGTGTAAATATATCAAATTTCTTTAGGTCCCACATGAAATGATTTCCAGATATGCTTTCACCTCAAAACCAAATATATATTCAATTAATCTACTATGTGTCGACTTAGTAGTTACTAATGAATAGATTAGATAATTTGTATGTTAAATTCAAATCTCATTATCATTGTTGTAAAAAAGCAAAAAACCGAGTTCAAAATGCTTTTTTGTCCTTACATACCTTGTTATAATTGAAAAAAATGCTATGAATATTTTTTCTCTTTTATTTTTTATCAGTAAATATTAATGATTAGTTTTGTTAACAAAAGAGACTGAGCATGCTAATGATTAGTTTTGTTAACAAAAGAGACTGAGCATGCGGCGTTTTTTTTCTTCTCCTTAATTATCCAAGTAATCTAATATCTTCATTTTTTTTTCTCTTTATATTTTTTTCTTTACCTTTTATCCCCAAAGAAAAGGCAAAGAGGTATAATAATAATCAAGTCATTAACAAAAAGGGGGTGGGACGTGATATTGTGTGGAAGTAGATAAGGCATGAAAAGTTGTACACGATTGAAAGTCCAATAATAATCAAGTCATTAACAAAAAAAAAAAGAATAAAGTCAAATTAATTTAATTCATTAAATTCTTCTAGACTAAGCAAACCCAAAACCAAAGGACACCGACTTTGAAATTGAAAATGCCAGTTGGAGAACAAAAGCGTTCAACTTTTCATTGAAGGAAAAAAAAAAGATGAAATGAATTGAAACCAACAGCAATGACAAGATAAAAAATACCAAAGTACCATGCAAGTGAGTTCTGCTCTGCTTTTTGTATATTCAAAAGGATTTTCTTTTAATCTATTTCTTAGCACAAGAATTTGGTAATTTGGTTAACCTTCAGAACAAAAACTTGAATAGAATTTCTTAAGTAATCTTTGTACTGTTTTCTAATCAGAATTAAATTTTTACTTGGATAATTCACATAGACATAAAAAAGACATGCATTAAAGGTATGCAAATTGATGAAGTGAAACTTCAATTCTTATTAGAAAATAACACAGACTATAACTAAAGAATTGTATTTAAGTTTTATCCTAACCACTAAAACACAACCTAGGTAGCTACCTTTAATTTGCTAAGATCATGAAGACAAATTAAAAAGAAAGGGACAAACAAATTAGAGAAAGCAAACAAGACAAGAGTTAAGGTGATGATGATGGGGGCAATCAATTAAAGAGACAAAAACATAGCGATTAATTTATGAGTAGTTAAAAAAGAAATCAAACATTGAGAAGGAGCATGTCATGATGATCTCATGATGAGTTTAGTTACCTCTCTTGGCCGGCAGTGTCCCATATTTGTGCTTTGATGAGCTTGTCCCTGACCTTGATGTTTCTGTATGCAAATTCCACACCTATGGTTGGCTTGGAATCCAACCTGAATTCATCTTTTGCAAACCTTGATATCAAATTTGACTTCCCAACTCCTGAGTCCCCAATTAGAACAGCCTTGAACAAGTAATCACACTGCTCATCAAATGCATCAGCCACAGCCATATATGAAAATTCCAATGACTCTTAATTTGTCTCTCAACCCTTCTTCCTCCCTTTCAAAGAGGAGAGTCAAATTAATCAAAAAGAAACAAAGCTATTGAGAAGGTGAGGTGAGAAAGAATTGATAAACTCTTGAAGCCAAATAATATTTTGGATAATTAATGAAACTATATAGCACTGACAAGGGAGAAGGCTGTTAATAAACGGGGTGCAGAGTCATGTCATGATCATATATTTATACACGGTTAGAAAGCAAATGAGAGCGCTGTCCAATTATAATGGTATTAATAACTTAGCATGCATACAATAAACGGTATAATATGAAAGTGATTCTAATAATTAATATTATTATATAACCAACTTCAGTTGGTCTAATTAATGGTGAGGATTTTGGTTAGTTTTTATGAGATCTTCGGTCTAAAAAAATTCAATTGGGTTTCAGAGATAAAATTCTTCTTACTTTTATAAATTAAATTTTAAAATTGAACCAAAGTTTAATACTTAAGGAACTGAAACTTTGCTAATTAGTCATGCAATTAATTTAAAAGATGAATATTTTAAGGTGTAGTAATTTAGATAATTGAATCGATAATTTTAAGGATAAAAAGTAGTGGAAATTATAGGAAAAGATTATGAAATATCTATACATGTCATTACCATCACCCACAAGGAAAATAATAAGAATGGGAGCAAAGTTTCATCAATAATTATAGATAGATAAATTAATGTTAATATATTACCATTGACGTACAATGAAAAGTAATCCATAATATAGTGTGCATTTATTTATTTTTTTCTCTTTAAAGTTATTACTAATCCTAACTAACATTAATAGGCAAACAGATTAGATTGTGAATTTTAAATAGTGAATGACGCACATTGACAGTGAACTAGATAATCAAAATAATGATTTTTGAGGATAAAGTTGTATTATAATACAAGAACAAAAGGGAGAAATTATATTTTATAAGTGTATAAATATTTTTTGAAGTTACGTGGGAAACCATTGATAAAGACATGATGAATGGTCCTTAACATTGTTTCTGACCCGTGGATGTCATCAACAGCTTATTGAAAGAGCCAACCATGTAGTTGCCCGGCCCATTAGCAAAGAAGGGCATATGGCATTATTCAACCAATTTGGAGTAGGTGGATGTTAATTTTGTGCTTCGTTGTGTTTAGTATTTCAGAACTGGCTTAGCTATTTAATTTTGAATAGATTGATTGTTGTCTATTTGTTGTGCATAGTTGTAATGTTTTTCTTTTAGCATTTTGTGTTTTTATAAGTATATATCGTTGGATATTTCTAATGAATGATTTTTTTTTTAAAAAAAAAGGAAAGGAAGTTTGTTCATAGTTGCGTGGTTACTGATTGGTTTTTCATTGATTGTGCTTATATCAGCCAGTAGATTAACTGTTTAATGCTTGCTGTTTAATTATATCATAGCCATATCATGGTAGAATGTAGAAGGGTAATGATTCCTAAAATTACCGATGGCTGCTTTAATGGTAAACCAAATGCGTTTCAACATTTAAAAAAGAGCTGCATAAAATGGGTAGGCATCGAGCAGTGAAGATATAATACTGTGAAAGAAGCTACTGAATTGACATACTTTGTTCCGTGATAAAAAGGGTTAATATATATCTTCTCAAATGAGGTATATCATGCACTCAATTTTTTCTATTATTATTACATCTTAAACACTATCCCCACGAACATCGAGCAAGCAATGAATGAGTTGGACGATCCTAAGAGTTAGTAAGGAGATTAGGATTACCGAAGGAAGATGAATAAAAACCACCCCAAGATTCAAAATGTCAACCAACAACCCAAGACCAAAATCAATATATAAACTTGACCGGCAATGAGGTCATTGCTCTCAACTCCTCTACTAATCATTTAAAACGAATTCTAACATAAAAAATGAAATTTCAGAGGGAACTAAAGAGTTTCACCTTCTATACTTTTGATATGACTAATCGACTATAGCAATCAAAATGCAAAGAAATAAAAAATTATCAACTCTTCACATCCAACATGGAACTATGAAAGCATCAGCTGCAGAGAGGCCACTGTGTAGCCTAACTCCTCTGATCCAACAGATAAAAAATATACTAACCATTCATATAAATTCAACAACAATAGAAATGTAACTTAATAGATAACTGAGGTGTGTCACTGCATATCCAATGTGGAATGACAAAAACATCAGCAGCAGTGAGGCCACTGCATAACCAACTCCTCTGATCAAACAAACACAAAATTTACAAACCATTCATGTAAAGTCAACAACAATAGATATGCAATTTGATATGGAAATGAGGTGTGTGACCTTTATCTTTTCAGCAAGCCTCTAGCGATCATTTCACAAAGAAGTTTCTCTGCCTTATCAGTCTCACCCTTTTCCAAGAGAGCACAGATAATTATTTTGAATGTTATAGCATTAGGGGAGCAACCACTGTCTTCCATTTTTGACTGCAAAGCATATGCCTCATCAAGCAACCCCTCTTTACAATGCCCATATATTATAATATTATATGTGTAAACATTTGGATGATAGCCTTTATCCAAAAGATCTTGAAAAAGCCCTTGAGCATTCTTAAGTCTTTTGCCTTTGCATAATAGACCATGAAGAAGTATATTTAATGTGTACATATCCGGTTGAATTCCTTGATCTTTCATTTTGTTGATCAATGCAATTGCCTTGTCAAGCTGACCATTTTTGCATAAACCATTTATTAAGGAATTGTAGGTGATAACATTTGCATGATGACCTCTATCATGCATCTCATCAATAAGATCCCAAGCGTAAGAGATTCTACCAGATTTGCACAAACCATCAATAAGAGAATTGTAAGTCACTGTATTAGGAACCATATTTTTCTGATGCATTTCTTTATAGAGATTCAAGGCCTCCTCCACCCTTTTAATCTTACATAATCTGTTAATCATGATATTGTAGCTCCAAACATCAGGAGTTACTCCCATTAGGCCCACAGCATTGAAGACATGTTTTGCATAGCCATCAATTAAAGTATTATAAGTAATAACATTAGGTTTCAGACATGTTTTCACTATCACAGCTAACACATTCTTGGCTTCTTTCACCTTTCCTTCTTTATGCAATGCATCAACCAGTGTATTATAGATATAGACATCTGGGTTGATGGCTTTCAATACCATTTCATTTAAGAACCCAAGTGCTTCTGTCAGCTTACCAACAATGCAGAAGCCATGAATTATGGCACTATAAGTGACAACATTAGCAGAAATTCCCTTGACAGACATTTCAGAAAATAAATTGCAAGCCTCAGATACAAGTTTACGTTTACATAAACAGTCAATAATTGTGTTATACATTACCACATTAGGCTCAGTCAATCTCCCATCAATCCTTCTCAGCAACTGAATGGCAGCTCTTGTTTCTCCAATTTTACACACCCCATTGATCAAAGTCCCATAACTAACTTGGTCCAGCCGAAATCCTTGTGCCAATAACTTATCATGAAAGTGCAATGCCTTCTTGACCTGACCCTTAAGACAGAGACCTTTGATGAGTGTTGTCAAGGTTACGGTATCTGGCTGATAACCCCATTTGAGGATCTTGGATAATACAGAGAAAGCCAAGTTGATTTGACCCAAATGGCAGAAACAGTTAATGAGGATGTTCAAAGTAAAGAAGTCAGGCTGAATAGCCTTGAGTTCCAATCGGCGAGAGAGGGAAACAACAGTGGGATAGTGCTTCATCTTCGCAAAGGAATCTAAAATCTTGTTAAATTGGATGATGGGAGGGGTATGACGCATACACAGCATGCGATGGAATTGGAAAAGAGCATCATCAACATTTTCAAAGGAGGGGGGTCGAGAGTGAAAGTGAGAATGGAGTTTTGGGAGTGAGGGGTTTGGAAGAAAAGAGGGAAACTTGAGAGTGGAAAGAGAGACGGAAAACCTTAACCTTGTTGGAAACGACATTTTGTGATGTTATGTGTCGGCAGCAAGCAATAGCAATAGAATGGATTGTGTTTATGAGAGAAATCAAAGTTCGGTTTTCGCCGATTTCAGCTTCGGCGCACGGAGGCAAGGCTGTGTTATTCATGGAATGGAACTATGGAAGGCACGTTAGGTCATCTACAATAACTCAGGATTATCATCCAGAACTATTGCATCTTAATTTTAATATATTAATTATTTGAATCCAATCATGAACAAAACTTCAGCATATTCAACCTTTAACTTATTTTACTTAAATAATGATACATTCTTTTACTATTATATTTATTCTCCATTTGATTATTTGGTTTAAAATATAAAATTAATTAAAGTTTTATGTAAAAATAATTCAAAATTTAAATTTTATTTTTTAATTTATTATATTTTTATAATTTTATATATTATCTTTTAAAATATAATATATAAGATTAAATTTTATTTTTGTATAAATTAAAATATGTATTCTTATGTATTTTTATCATATTATTTAAAACTCATTTTATATAGTAAATATATAATATAATTTTTTTAAAGTATATTTTGTATATAAATTATAATTTCATAAAATAATAGTATTTTATTATCTTTTAAAATATTTATATATGTGATTTAATAATAATATTTTTATCTATATTAACATATTCTTATTATTTATTATAATAGTATTTTTATTTATATTTAACTTTATTTAATCAGGCATGTATTTTTTTTAAGAATTAAATTATATAGTAAATATACCTAATTAAATAAAATAGTAATACTTTTTTATTTTTAAAATATTTATGTATGTGATTTATTGACATTATTTTTTATCTATATTATAATAGAAAACATGAATATCTTAATATAGATAAAAAAAATATTGTCATTAAATCATAAGCATTATTTTAAAAGATAAATATAATATATAAAATAAAAAAAATATTTATATCAATATACATATTCTAATTTATGTAAAAGTAGAATTTAATCTTATATATTATATTTTAAAAGATAATATATGAAATTATAAAATATATAATAAATTAAAAAAGAATAAAATTTAAATTTTGAACTATTTTCACATAAAACTTATATTAATATTATATTTTACACTAAATATTCAAATGAGCATCTGAGTGTAATGGTAAAGGATTATGTTTTTCACTTAAAGTTCTTATTTTTAAAGAAAATGTTGATTAACTTTCTAGGCTAATCAATATTTAAAATTCAATCATTAACGGTTAAAATTAATTCTGACAACTCAGATGGTAAATTTTAAAATATAGGAGAACTCGAATAATGAATTATAAAAAATAAGAGAATCGATTTAATGAAATAAAAGAAATAGGGGGAAGAATTTTATAATTAAGTCTATTAGACCATTATCAACCATGTGTCATGATAGAAAATGTTGAGTAGGGTATTACTATGTGCCTTGTGATGTGTTCTAATATTAGTGAATTTCTAGTACCAATTACCAATTCGTATTCTACGAATGCTAGTTATTGAGCTTTTGTTTGAACGTTTCATCAATGACCTTTAGCTGGGTAGATAGGCTTATGTTATTTTATTCAATCCCACCTGCAATTTCTCTTATTCCATTGATTGAAACTTGAAAGTGAATGTTGTGGTCATTTTTCAAGTGAATGTTGTCACCAATGTGAACAAATGAGTGGTAGACTCTAGGGCTACCAGGCACATCTATGCTAATAAGAGTATGTTTACCTCCTACACCGTTGTGGAGGATGGAGAAGAACAAGTTTATCTTGGTGATTCAAGAACTATTCCAATTCAAGGAAAAAAGAAAGTTCTTCTCAAGCTACATTTGGAAAATTGTTGGCTTAGAATGATGTGCTACATGTTTCCTCTACCAGAGTTAACCTTATTTCTATAGCATTGTTGGGAAAGGTTAGGGTGAAGATATCCTTTGAGTCTGATAAGATAGTTATAACTAAGAATAATGTATTTATGGGGAAGGTTTATTGTGATCAGGGTCTCTTTGTACTCTATGTTTCTGAAGTGATTAATGAGAAGACATCTTCTTCCACTTACTTGATTGATTCTTATTATATATGGCATGCTAGATTAGGACATGTTAATCCAACGTATGTCATGAAATTGCAACGACTAGGTTTAATTAATATGCATGATAAACAAAGTAAGAAATGTGAAATATGTGTTGAATCAAAATTAACTAAGAAATCATGTCCTTCTGTACAACGTGAAACTGAACAGCTAAGCTTAATTCATTCTAATTTTGCTGATTTAAAACAAACTATGACAGGAGGAGATAAAAGTTACTTTGCAACCTTTATAGATGATTACTCTAGATATACTAAAGTTTATCTAATTAGACACAAATATGAAGCATTTGATATGCTATTATCGTATAAAGCTGAAGTTGAAAATCAATTGAATAGAAAAATTAAGAGGCTAAGATCTGATAGGGGTGGTGAGTACACTTTGTTTAATGACTTTTTTTGAAAAGAAAGGTATAATTCACGAAGTAACCCCACCATATTCACCCGAGTCAAATGGAGTAGTTGAAAGGAAAAATAGAACCCTTAAAGAAATGATGAATGCTTTACTTGTTAGTTCCTCTGCTCCTAACAACCTCTTGAGAGAGGCCCTCTTGACTGCTTGTTTTTTACAAAATAGAATTCCATATAAGAAAATAGGTTTGAGCCCTTATGAGTTATGAAAAGGATATAAACCAAATCTCAAATATCTGAGAGTGCGGGGGTGCCTATCCAAAGTGATGTTACCCAATCCAAAGAAAAGGAAAATATAATCTAAGACTTCTGATTGCCTGTTTATTGGTTATGCTGAACATAGTGCTACCTATAGATTTCTAGTTCTTAAGAGTGATATGATTGAGTGCGACACCATCATGGAGACTAAGAATGCCAAATTCTTTGAGGATGTTTTCCCTTTGAGGTCTAGGGCTAGTTCCAGTACCGTTTCTAGTCTTGAACAACTAGTTGAAACCTATAGTGAACCTATAAGCGAGGATTTGAGGAGAAGTAAAAGACATAGGACAGATAAATATTTTGGAGGTGACTTTTATACATATGTTATTAAGGATTATCCCTTAAGTTTTTCAGAAGCTATTAGTTCTTCAGATGTAAACCTTTGGGAGCAAGCCATTAGGACTGAAATTGACTTTATTAAAAAGAATAATACATGGACTTTAGTATATCTACCTGAGGGTTCAAATCCTATTAGATGTAAATGGATCTTTAAGAGGAAACATAACCCTGATAGATCTATAGATAAGTACAAGGAAAGGTTGGTTGCTAAAGGGTTTACTCAGAAACTTAACATAGATTTTTTGATACCTTTGCACCTATTACAAGGATTTCCTCCATTAGGATTTTGATAGCCTTAGCTGCAGTTCATAAGTTAGTGATTCGATCATCAGATGGATGTTAAGATAGCTTTCTTGAACGGTGATGTAGAGGAAGAGATATATATGACTCAACCTGAGGGGTGCGTGGTGGATGGTCAAGATAACAAAGTGTGCAAACTTTTGAAATCCCTATATGATTTAAAACAAGTGCCTAAACAATGGCATGCAAAATTTAGTGAGACTTTACTTGTTGATGGTTTTTCTAGTAGTGATGCTGATAGTTGTGTGTATGCAAAGTCCGCCAATGATGATCAGGTTATTATATGATTGCATGTGGATGACATGCTTATTTTTGGTACATGCAATGGTATAGTTTTTAAAACTAAATCTTTCTTAGCATCTAAATTTGATACAAAAGCCATGGGTGAAACACGTGTTATTTTGGGAGTTAAAATTACAAGGAAGGGAGATAGTATATTACTATCCCAAAAGCATTATGTTGAGAAACTTAGGAAGTATAAATATTATGACTTTAAGTCAGTAAGTACCCCTTATGATGCTAACTCTCAATTAAAGATAAATAGAGGAGAACCAATTGCTTAAACTCAATATGCCCAAATCATTAGGAGCTTACTACATTTGATGAACTTTTCTAGACCTGATATTACATATGCAATATGCAGATTGAGTAGATATACCCATAGTCCTAATCAGAACCATTAGGATGCACTTGTTAGACTCATGATATATATGAAAGGTACCATTGATTATGGTATTGAATACAGTGGATTTTCTGTAGTACTTGAAGGGTATAGAGATGCTAACTAATCTTTGATTTAGATGAGACAAAATTCACTATTGGTTATGTGTTTACTCTTGGTGGTGGTGCGGTAGCTTGGAGATAAGTCAGACAAACTATTATTCCTAGATCAATAACAAAGTCAAAGTTTGTTGCTCTAGAAATGACTGGTAGTGAGGCTGAGTGGTTGAAAAACTTCTTAGCTAACATTCTTTTGGAAATGAAATTGACCCCATCAATATCTATGTATTATGATTCTCAGTCAGTGATAGTTGTGGCTAAGAATAAAACATTCAATGGGAAAAATAAATATATACAACTGAGACATAATGTGGTTAAGCAATTGCTAAAAGATGGAACAATTTTCATAGATTATGTGAAGTCAGAAGGAAACTTAGCGGCAAATTTACTGTAGGGTGGTCCTTTTAAAAACTATTTACCAAAGAGGGTTTGTTTTTAAACTATTTACAAAGGGGGTCTGTTATGGCCATGGATGCCGCCAGTTCTACTGGCGAGAAGCTTGTACCGCCATTGCTGATGGCGAGAGAGCACGATGCCACCATTCACAACAGTGAGACATGCTGAGCCCATGCCGCCATTCGTACTGGCGGGGCATGCCAACGTGGACAGTCCTGCCATTGGCTCTTGCGAGACCAATAGAGAGAAAAAAAATAAAGCAAAGAAGAATCCGCCATTCGCTCCTGCAAGACCAATAGAGAAAAAAAAAATAAAGCAAAGAAGAATCAGGGTCCCTTATGACAGCGTATCATAATGGTCAAGTGGCAAACACAACAACCACACTTCCCATGCCCACGACTCTTTCAAAAAAAAGTAAAATTCATGAAACAAACAAAAAAGCATAAATACATTTACCAATTTCCCTCCCCATGGATCAAATTCAAAAGAGGAGCTAAAAAAAAGTTAAAGCTTTACAAATTGCAAAACCATCATCCAAGAAATTTTGTTTTGCAAAATCAGCCAACTGCAACCACCTCCAAAAAAACAAAAACTGCAAATAAAAATCAAAACAATTAATTAAGGAAACCAAGTAAATAACAAGTGATAAACATTACCTGAAACAGCCCCAGAAGCCCAGAAAGCGCGGCGTGAAGGAGAATTGAAAGACCCAAAAAATCGTAACATATGCAAAGTGACTCACCGAGAAGGAGCATGAAAGATTGAAAAGGCTACGGCTAGGGTTTGAGGTTTGAACTTGAAAGAGACAGACACTAAGAGAGAAGGAAAAGCAAAAGGGGTGAGTGAGAGTGAGGAAAGAGAAAACAGAAAAGGTTGAAATGATAATCACGAGAAGGATGAAAGAGCAGTGAGTGCCACACACAATCTCTCTCTCTCTCAACAAGAAGCTATTCCTATTAACTACACCTCCTACCACCTACTTGACCATTATGATACGCTGTCATAAGGGACCCTGATTCTTCTTTGCTTTATTTTTTTCTCTCTATTGGTCTCGCAGGAGCCAATGGCGGATTCTTCTTTGCTTTAATTTTTTTTTCTCTCTATTGGTTTTGCAGGAGCCAATGGCGGGACTGTCCACGTTGGCATGTCCCGCCAGTACGAATGGCGGCATGGGCTCAGCATCGTGCTCTCTCGTCATCAGCAATGGCGGTACAAGCTTCTCACCAGTAGAACTGGCGGCATCCATGGCCATAACAGATCCCCTTTGCAAATAGTTTAAAAACAAACCCTCTTTGGTAAATAGTTTTTAAAAGGACCCCCCCTACAGTAAATTTGCCAAACTTAGCTGATCCTTTGACAAAACCCTTAGGGAGGAATGTGATATTAGAAACATTGAGGGGAATAAGACTTAAGCCACTTGAAAACAAACAAGTGATGGTAACCAACCTTTGTGATTGGAGATCTCATGAAGAAGGTTCATATGGGTAAAAATAAGTCATTTATTAGTTCTGCTAATACTCAAATTGATTTTTATCAATTTGTTTTTATTCCCTTCCTATGATGTGAGAAAGTGTTAGAGTTGCATTAGTGAGAGGATAAACTTTATAGTACTTATTGGACACGTGCATGACCTAGTAACACAACACAACGATAACATCAAAGACAATGGGGGTGTCTTGTGATTGGTAGACCACTATCACACGCCAAATATTTTTGGTTTATATAGTTGACTACACCAATTACATTGTATGTTAAGTCCTATCAGTCGAAGTTTGGTTCATATAGCTTGTTATACCAGATCTGATGTATTACACCTCATGTTGACCCAGGAATTTTCTTTAATTTATTAAATGTAATTTATTCTTGTGAAATATGTGAGAGATTGTTGTAATTTTAATATTTATTGCAAGAGACATTACATATAAACCTTTTAGGTTAATAAATATCACATTTCAAAAAATTTAATCATATTCGTGAATGTTGACTTTAGTGACCAACACTCAAATGAGGCGTGTGTAGGATGCTAGTTTTGGCTTTTGTCTGTCGTATAGCGTCCGCAAAAGGTGTCCTTTTGTGGTGGATGATGTTAACCCGGTTTGGCATAATAATTATTTATAGTCTCCTTGGTGTAATTGACGGGTACATTTTTCAAATCACCCGTGGCTTGGTGAATTAGTACTTTGTATCCGTGGAAGAAAGTATGCCGAATAAATAAGGCAAATAGTAGATATCAGTCTGGAAATAGAGTATTGAATATCAACCATACACAAAAACTTGCAGCTACGGATCGGAGCTACCTAATACTTATTTAAATTTACGCAATCTATAACTCTAAAATATGCATACTGATTTTCTTTAGCTATTATTGTCTCCGTCATGTTATTTCTACACCAGTTTTTTATTATTGATATTTTTCTTTCTTTCTGTATTTTGTTACAATTTTTTTCTTAATTATAAAATTTAGTGTAAAAGAAGTCTTGGAGGAAGTTGTGATTGTAAATTAGAAAATTGGTAAACTAGTTGGAGTCTTGGAGGAAGCAATGAAGCATTGCTAAGTAGGGTCCACATAAATAAACATATACAACTAGTTGGAGTCTTTGATTGAAAACTAATAAATCTAACGGATTAAAAAAAAAACTTTGACACAGTCTATATTTTTATCTCTGTAAATAGTTAATATGTCACTCTGCACAAATTTTAAGCTGAGCAAACGATGGTTATTTTATGGTTAACGTTTGGTCAGTTTCTTGTATCAAAAGCATTTTGCATGCTACAAAGAGATTATGTTTGGCATGTCTTATTTAGTGGATGTTTGATTTGTAATTGAAATTATTGTCATATGTATTTTAATGCAGTCTAACGATAAAAATAAGGATTAAATTCTTTTACAAAAATATTTCTGCCTCAAACATTTTTTTCCCTGATATATTAATTTCTCAAGCATGCACTTAGAAGTTTGAAAATTATTTGGAGCAAGCAGGGTATGGTGCGAGTGTGTCAATGATGGTGTAATTGTACATTCTCTCTCTCTCTCTCTAATATATAGTTTTAATTGAGCAATCAAGAGAATCAGTTAAATTTAAACTTGAGTTTTGAAAATGAAAATTGCTACATAGTACCAAAATATTCTAGTAAGAAAGTTACAAACAGTTGCATTTTTTTTGGAGAATATACTTTATTATCTCCCTCTTTGAAGGATTATACATGTTCTCATTATTGGTCTATTTAAAATTCGTGTAATTTCGTGCAGGAATTTTTTTCGTGTAATATAGCATTGCTCTTTGAGAATAGATAGTAATCAAAGAGTTTTTGTTAAAGTGAGAATAAGATTTGGCACATGAATTGTAATTTTAGTAAGAAACAAGAGTAACATGATTTAAAAGGTAAAAGTAAGAGAACACATTTTGTTAAATTTAAACATCTAAGATCAATTTTATTAGCAACTAAGTTTTGCAAAGTTTTAAATTTATATATTTATATCATAAGGTTTTTTTTATTCGTGTTCAAAGTATATGGATTTGGATTTATAATGTAGAAATATATTTTTATTCCATTCAAATATACTTCTTAATTTTAATTTTAAATTAATGATTTAATAATTAGTCAAAAATAATATTTTTCAATCATCTTTAATCACCCCCTTTTAATCTTTATTCATATACTTGATTTTTTTTAATTGCTTGTCTCTTTGAATTTATTTATTCATCTTTATTTTTAAATTAAATTTCAATATTTTTCAGAAAAACTATTAATAGTGAAAAATAACTTTGTATTACAATATAAATAGTTTATCACAAATCTAAAAAATACTTTGTTTTATATGTTCAAAAATTATTTATTTTTATAAATTTTAATTATAATATAATTTATATTTTAAAATATTTATTTATTATAAATTTTAATTATATAAAAATAAACATTCATCTTCAATATTTGCACACACTAAAACACTAGACGATACAAATTGAATTGTAATTACCTCTATCTCTTCTTTTTCTTAAAATTTCTTTAGAAAGAACTGTATACCTGAATTTCTAATGTTTACTTTTTTATTTTTCCCATAAATTATATCTCCTAATGTCAAAATCTAATTCCTTTCGAGAGGCTATGAAATCCATCAATCTATGTCTGTGTTCGACTTTGTTGCTGAATGTTTACCTTAAAATATGGTAAAAATAACAAAAAGATAAACTTTAAAAATACATAAAAAAATTGAAAAAGTAAATTTATCTTACCACTTATTAATATTTTTTTTTATTCTTTCTTTTTAAGTTTTCTTTCTATTAGGAGTGAGTCAAGCAGCTTGTCAAAGGTCTTTGGTTTGGTCTATATAAGACTTGATTTGACTTATTTACTATAAAATTCAAGTTCAAACTTTTTAAAAAAAATTTTTAGATAAAAATATCAAATTCAGATTATAAAAAAAGTTTCTTAAACTTGACAAATTGACTGGTCTGTTTAATTAATAATAATAATAATTATTATTATTATTATTATTAAATAATTTTTTTTAAAACTCTTCATATTCTTATAAACTAATAAATAAAAAATAAAAATATTTTTAATAATAATAACCTGTAGGCATTTCACTTCTACACATGGCCCTTAGCATTCTCACTTTCTTAATTCATTTTTGTTTATGAAGTCTCTCACAAGTCACCACTGTCCACCAGCTACTGCACTCCTACATACTCCATCAAACAATCACAAGTCACCACTGTTTTGCTAAAATTTCTCACGCTGTTATTTGCTCCCTTTTCAATAGATTAAATTATTTTTCCTGCAACTTCTTTTTAACTCATTCTATATACTTATGGTCGTACTCCGTGCAGGCGTGCAGCTATTGTTGTTGATCCTGCAGAGCCTACCCAAAGGTTCAGGCCAGATTGTAGGGAGTGGGCCATATGTTTTTGTATTTCCATGAGAAGCTCTACGTTAGTGGTTAGTGGAAACTTCCTATTCATTGCAACTACTTTTAGACTAGCAACAAGCCAGAAGTAAAAGAATACGTTCACTATTCATCTTTTCTACTGAATCAAATCAAAGTATAAACAATTTAGACTAAAATAATCACTCTATATTTTACAGGAAAATAACTATACTACTCTATGGTTGCTTTTGGACAAAATTAGACTAGTACAACAGAGTTTGGATTCTTATAAATTAGTATGAAATGACATGATGAGCTAATAATTCATAATGAGTATTTTTTTAAAAAATTATTGGACCTTTTTATGTTGAATATGTTGTTGCCCCAGAAAATGGAAAAAACACAAGCTAGTATATGCACCTAAAAAACAAAACATAAGACACAACAAATTAAATCTCTCTTATTTTATGACACAAATATCTTATAATATAGTATATAAGATATGGCTTGAGTAGACTAAGATGAAATTATTGTAGATATATTTTTAAAAAAATATTTAATATAATTATATATTCAAAAATTGGATTAAAAATTGTTAATTTAACTAATAATAACTTCAAATGATACACTCATTTTTTATTAACTAATTTTTTTTTATATCAAAATATACTTGTTTGATGGTGTTTAACTTTAATTTAATGTCACTTTTGCCTTACATTACTGAAATAAATTATTTTTCTTTTATTGGTGGATATTTTCTTCTCAACATAATACTCAAGGGTGAATTATGAATCAAACTTTAGATTACTTGTGATAGTGTGTGAAAAGAGGTAAAAATAAAAGTATGAAAATGTATAATAAAATAAATTGATTTCCTTTTCTATTATATGTTATTTTTTATTGTCATAGTATTGGGTTCTTTTACTTTTTAAATATTGATATAAATATGTTATTAATTTACTTTCTACATTTGACTTTTTATGAGTAGTGAAATGTTTGCATCTACTCCTATGGCTGGTGGCAATGAGGATAACAAAGGTAATGATGTTCGAAAAAAAATAAAGAATTAGGAGCAGAGGTAGTTATTAAGAAGAAAAGGCAAAAAACATCAACAATTTGGAATGACTTTGATGAAGTTGAACTTCTTGGAGTGGGAAAAAAGGCTGTGTGCAGGTATTGCAAAGATAAATTATCTATGGGTAGCAAGGGTGGAAAGGGAGGTAGCACAAGTCATTTACGGAGACATTCAGAAAGTTGCTTATAAGGAGGCTACAGTTGTTTACAGAAAAGAAGCAACCTATCATCCACTTCTAGCCTTCTAATCCAACAAACCCATTTCTAGTTCTTGGAATAAGATACTCCAATGAGAGGATGAGAGAAATAATTGTTATTGCCGTGATGGTTCATGAGCTACCTTTCAGCATTGTCAAGGATGAAGTATGGATGTGGGCATTCCAATATGCAAATTCTAAATTTCAAAAAATAAGTCGAAAAACAGTGAGAAGTGATTGTTTAGCATTATATGAAGCAGAGAAGAAACAATTGAAGACCTTGCTGAAAATTGTTAGCAATATTAGCTTAACAACTGATATGTAGAAATCTAGTCACCAAGTTGTTGAGTACATGGTTATTATTACAGGTCATTTTATGGATGCAGGTTGGAATCTTCAAAAAAAAGTCTTGAGTTTTGTGAAGGTGCCTGCTCCACAGCGAGGAATTGATGTGGCTGATGCCATTTTCAAGTGCTTAAAGGCACGGGGGATTGAAGACAAAGTGTTTTTTGTGTCTGTCGATAACGCTTCTTACAATGACTCATGTTTGAAGAATCTTAAAGAAAACTTATCATTGAGCAAAATGCTGATTTTGAATGGTGATCTGTTTCATGTCAGATGTTGTGCACACATATTAAACTTATTGGTGCAAGATGGCCTCAGTAAGATTAAGGATATCATTCAGAATGTTCGTGAAAGTGTGAAGTATATTAACCATAATGATTCAAGACTAAAGGCATTTTGTGATGTTGTAGAACAAAAACATATAAAAGAAAGAAAGCTCATCATTGATTGTCCCACTAGGTGGAATTCCACATTTCAAATGTTGTCAACAATATTGAAGTTCAAAACTGCATTTTCAGCCTATAATGAAAGAGATCCACACTATACTTATGCACCTTCACATGAGGATTGGGAAAAAGTGCAAAAGGTTTGTACACTTTTAGAAGTTTTTAATGTAGCTACACATATAATCTCAGGCAGTGAGTATCCTAGTACTAATTTATATCTTGTAGAAGTTTGGAGGGTTAAGCAACTAATAGACAATGCATTAGAGGATACAACTTTTTTCATGAGAGAAATGGCAGGTTCAATGAAGGTAAAGTTTGACAAATATTGGGGAGAATGTAATATGTTGATGTCCATTACAAGTGTTTTGGATCCTAGGTGCAAGTTCCATGTTGTTAACATATGTTTTCCATTGATATACAAGTCTGAAGAAATTGCAAAGGAGAATATAGAGAAGGTATGAAACTCACTTCAACAATTATATGATGAGTATGTGACTTTGAGTATCAATGAATCATCCTTAAATGAAATGAATGATACTGGCATAAATTCTTCAACTACATCTGCATCTAAATCTTCTATTGTCACGGGATATGATCAAATAATGAACATTGTGCGTGCAAATGAAGTCATCCCTCCAATGAAATCAGAATTAGAGGATTATTTTAAGGAAAATGTTTATATTCCTGAAACTAGTAACTCTTCTTTTAGTGTGTTAGAGTGGTGGAGGAACAATAGCCTAAAATACAAGGTTTTATCAAAGATGGCGGGTGACATACTCACTATTCCAATATCAACAGTAGCTTTAGAGTCTACATTTAGTATTGGGGGTAGGGTAATTAATGAGTATCGTTCTAAACTAAATGAAGAATCTATTGAAGCGCTCATTTGGGGGGGGGGGGGGGGGGAATTGGCTTCGTCATAATTATAATTTGAAGAAAAAATCAAAGGTACATACTTATGGTTGTCATTTTAGTTCCTTTTTTTTTGTATTTATTAATTAGTCCTAATAACATTTTCCCCTTATTGTGAAGGTGAATGAAAAGCTTGAAGAAATCATCTTGAAGATAACTTGACTGCAGATGATTTGTAAATGTAAGTTCATTGTTGAAGTCACATTATAATTTTTAGTTGTATGTGTTTTAGTGACATCTTGGCTCATATTTTTGTTGCTGCTACGCAAGTTTATCTAGTTTATGTATTTAAACATTTTTAACAGATACTTAACTATGTCAAATTCAATTATTGTTATAATTCTTGTGTTGTCAAAATGTTAAACATAATGTTTGTGGTAGAAGTTTGCACTTTAATTTATTGGGTTAAGGGTGTATATCTTGAATTATATTTTGTTAGCTAGCTTTATAGCAACTGACGGATTAACGATGATTGTCTATACCATTTTTATGACATTATGAATGACAGGATTGAAGTGACATATAAAGTGCTTAGAGAGTTCACGTATGGAAAATTTTCAAAAAGAAAGAGACTCAAGCTAAAAGGATATTGCAACCAGAATAATACTTCCAAGGAAAAGAATGTTTTGTAAAGACATTTTCACACAATTTAGATATTTTTGTTTGGCTATATTAATATAAATCATCTCTAATCCATACATTTTTTAATATTATGCTCTTTTTTTTATTTTCTTTTGATATACTTTGTGTTTTAACGACTTGAATTCAATATGATTTTGTTTATTAATTATTTTTGGATTTGCACATTACTTATACAAAATTTTATAAGTTTCTTTTTTTAGTTAGTATTTCACTAGGTTTTAAAATAATTAATTGATCAAAAATGTCTTTAAACAAGTTTTTAAATAAGTTCATAGGTCAAATCAGGTTTTTATGTAAGCCGAGTCGAACCTTTAAAAAAAGTCTATAACACATAATGAGTCAAGCTCAAGCTTTGCACATTCAACTTAAGCCGAGCTCAAGCCTAATAAAGCTTGACTTGACTCATTTCTACCCCTACTTTCTATCTATCTTTATTCGGTTAAGATAGATAGTAAAAAAATTAAAAATATAATATGTCTTAAAATTTTAAGGAGTATATTTATCGTACTAGTAACACTTATTAATATATCTCTTTATTTATTTATTTTTTAAACTGCCACTTTTGGTCCATTATATTTTAATATTTTTTTTATTTTGATATATTAAGATTTAAAAGCTTCATTTTAGTTTTTTATATTTTTAAAAGTTTTATTTTTATACATTAAATTTTAAAAATCCCATTTTAACCCTTTATGTTTTTAAAATTTTCATTTTGATATTTTATTCTGATTTTCGTTAACAAAACATTTGTATGTTATTAATTTTTAAATAATTAATTTAAAATAGTATAGTTAAAATCAAAGTAAGTCCAAAATTTTTACTTAAATCAAAATTTTTTTATTACCATCAGAACTCAACGACTTTTTATTTATGTTGGTGTTGAATCAGAATGTGACTATGTGTTGATGTTTTTTGGTACATGAATGTTATGGATTTGGTTTGTGTTGTTGACAATGATTATAGTTCTAAGAGGTTATATATCTAAGTGAATAATAATTGCATGTTGTGGTTATTATGTAATTTGTAAAAGAAGATGATAGAGGCTAATGAAGCATATTGTTGATTTATTTTTAAGATAACAATGATTTTTAGTCATTCCTATTTTAATTAATTATTTTAAAATTTAAAGTTAATAATATATTAACATTGTTAACAGAAAATAGAAAAAATGATTAAAATAAAATTTTTAAAATAATAAAACTTTTAAAACTTAACTTATTGAAATAAAACTTTTAAAAACATAAAATATTAAAATAAAACTTTTAAAAATATAAAAAACTAAAATTAAATTTTCAAAATTTAATATAACAAAATAAAACAACAATAAATCCTAGTATGCCAAAAGTCACTTATAGTTTTTTTTTTCCTCTCATATTTCTACCTCAAATCTCAATTCACACTGTATACAGTCAGCGTCAACGTTTATCGCGACTCGTTAAAATCTAAGCGTAAAAGCGCTTCACAGTTACTTTGAGCTTTTTTGGAGAATGTAAAACGAAAAATCAAGAAAAAACGTGAAGAAAGAACACAAGTTTACACATGCACGATGTAACTTTTACGAAGCATAAGAAAACTTTCATTTCCATCATCTTAATTCGGAATTCGATCTAATGTCTAAAATGTTTCAGCGGAGCGATTCACCAAAACGATTAATAATCATACAAAGAGAAGAAGAAGAAGCAAGAGAGAGATCGTACTACGACGGAAGCAGTCACCGGAGACGCGTCAGAAATTCGATCGGCGGCGAAGCTAATGGACGGAGCCATTGGTGGCGCCGCCACGATTCTTGGAGGTCGTCATCATCGTCTTGAACTCCTCGAAGTTGACGCAGCCATCGCCGTCGGCGTCGACGGACTTGATCATGTCGCGGCATTCGTCGACGGAGCACTTGAGGCCGAGGCGGTTGAGCGCGAGGTGGAGCTCCGCGGCGGAGATGAGGCCGTTTTTGTCGCGGTCGTAGAGATCGAAGGCGTCGCGGAACTCGCCGGATCCGCCGTCGGCGGAGGCGTCGGAGCGGCAGAAGGCGGCGAACTCTGTGAGGCTGATGAAGCCGTCACGGTCGGTGTCGAGGTCTTCCATGAAGCGGCGGAGGTCCTCGGGAGAGACGCCGGATCCGAGCGACCGGAGCACGCTGTCGAGTTCGTCGGCGGAGATCTTGCCGTCGCCGTTGGCGTCGAAGCGGTTGAAGACTGTCTCGAGTTCGTTCATGTCTTCGAAGTACGGAAAGGACTCCGAACCCGGGTTTTGGTTCGGGTCGGATTCTGAAGGCGCGGGTGGGTTCGCTGCCATGATTGTTTCGTTCGGATGTTGCGTTTGGAGTGGATCGGACGAAGGTGGTTTTTTTATTTATACTGTGTTTGGATGATAGTTGTTGGTGTTTTGGAGTGGGACCTTTAATAGATTCGCAAAATGGCACGTTGTGACTGGTGGTCAATGTGCTTTAGTAAATAATAATAAAAAAAAACGCGAAAGTGATCAATTTAAAAAGAATGAATAGGTATTCTTTCTTACGCACAAAACAAAAAAAAAAAAAAAAGACGAAATGAATAGTTTAGAAAAAGAAGAGTACTTGTAAAAATATAGTACACTCTTTTTTTACCCACATTTTACTATAGATTTAAATTCTTATCTTGTAAACTTATTAATGTGATAAAAACATAATTGTTTTTAATAAAGTTATTGGTTTGAGTGATTTTAAATTTAATTTTTTAAGTAAAAATTTAAATTTAAGGTCTTATAGATAAAAAAAATATAATTAAAAAAAGAGATGATATCTCACTAAAAGTGACAATTATAAAAATTATAAGATTTTATAAAAAATTGTGGTGTGAATTAATTATTTGATAATGCTAATCATTAAGAAATGATAATTATTAAATTATTATGTAAAATTAATATTTAATTAAATAATATATTAATAAATTAAATAACATAAAATTTTTGCTAAATATTTCCTTAATTACCATCTAAAATAATAAAAATGAATAACGTTGAATGGAATTAAAAATATATAACATTTACTTCTTATAATAGTTATAAATATTTAGTGTAGTATATTAAAGTTATGGTTAAGAGAATAACAAAATTATAAGCCATATTTACAGTTGCCTTTAATGCGTATTAAACTTAAATACAAGCCTTTTCGGAAACAGTAATAGCGGTAATGAGTTCCATTGAGTTTGCTGGTTATTTTTCATCGATATTGCTTGAAGAATTAAGGTCCAAATTGGCGAAATTAATAATATATTTTTGGTGCAAAATTTGTAATATATAATTTTTTCTTTATTTGTGAAAAATTTTGTTCATCATCATTATAATGTTTAAAGTTTTCATTAATTTTTTGTCTTGGTAACTTTCATTGTACAAGCGCTTACATGACTATACATGTTTACATTTGATGCCACTACATAAATATTTTTGTAATGTGACATTGTTATCTGTCAATGCTTGATGGAACTAGGTAAGCGTTTTTAACTTTTTGTAATGAAGGGGTAATAAATAAAATATTTGAATATTACAAGTATCATAAAAGGAAAAGTTAACAAAAATTAAAAGTGAAGACTAAATGTTTAAGAGATGAAAAAGGATTTAAAGTCTCTTTTTTATTTATTTTACATTTAAGTCATTTAACAAATGGGATAAAACTTTATCTACTAATTCGTTTAATATATTGTTAACATTCTCTTATATATCACATTTTTATTTATTCTATAATATAATTATTATCAGTATATATATGCATAAAAAAGCACTTCGTTTTTGTAAGAAGTCAACTGCACCATTTACGGATGTACATGCATTTTTTTTTTATATTCGTCTAATTATAAAACAACACATCATTACAAAAATTAATATTTAAAAAAATGTCATTTAAAGAAAAGAAAAAAGCCAAATTTTGTAAAGACGTGTTGATTTTCAATTAGAGGAAGAAAGAACGCAACATGTGATTTAAATCTTTATTGTTTTTTTCTTGCAATAATGGGTGTTGGGGAATATTGATCGAGTACCTACATGTGGTGACATGGGGGTTGAAGAATTTTTTTTTTGTTTCCTCTTTTCTTTTGGGGAAAAGGCATATGCAATGACACCATATTAATGCATGGCATTGTTGCCTTGTGTGACACGTTTGTACCCAAAAGAGGAGATTGCCGATAGAACAAGAAAGAATGGCATCATATACTATATATCATTTTCATTCTCATCATGCCAAAAAAGTTAAATCCATTGCTTGAAGAATGGATATTGGAATTTAGTGTCCCCACTGAGTAATAATCAATAAATCACATGAACTGGTTTGGAAGGTGTCTGCTATATATGCATCGATCATTGCATGTGACTCGAGCTTCAAGGATGCAAACTCCTTCAATGCAAGCATTTGACATGTGGATATGACTTAGTATTAATTAGGATCTCCCCTTGGAGAAATAGCCGTGCTATAAAGCTAGACTTACACAAATTACCAAATAAAAAATAGCATATATTATTTAATATAGAATGATAGAAACATTTTTACTATTGATCAATTTAGGTTATTCAAAGTACGTACACATTACACGTGATTTATACTAGTGTCTTTCATCTCGATCAATCCCAAGCGGATATAATTTTCATCATAGTCTTTTGCCGGACTCCATTGCTTTACAATATACAATTTCATATATATGACTATTTGAAATATTTTACGTATACAAATTACATAATACATAATTAATCAACCTCTTACCTGAAAAGTAAAGACAAGCACGGCGATGTCTTATATATTTCTACTACTGATATCTTAAAATCAGAATTTTCTAATATGCATGCCACATTTTCTTTTAACATCATTTGCAATACTTCCATATATATACAATATATTGTCATTGTTTGTGGTCGGGTTCGGATTCCACGAGCACGGGGTGGGTTTTGTGGCGATTGTTTGTATGCTAATTTCAGCTTTGTTGTTTGTGATAGAATGCTCAGGGTTGTTTGGATCAACAAAAAATGGGTGAAGGTGTTGGTGATTCTATTGTGAGGTTTTATTTATTTTGTATTGTTTGTTTGGATTATTATTGCACTTTCTGTTTGGAGTGGGGCACTATTTGATTCTGGACTTCTGGAGGTGGTGATGTGTTGAGAAAGATCATTGATTCTACTCCAAGCTGAATGATTTCTTTTAACACCGTTAAAAGTAAAAATTACAAAAGAGATGAAAAAAAAGAGAATGTAAAAAATAAATATTAGAATAAAGAGAGACTCGTGAATAATGGAAGTTAAAGTTAGTACAAATATATTATAAAAATATGATGGAGAGATAACATGAAAGTGACAAAAATAGCTAAAAGAAAAAAAAATTGTATACAGATAAATGATTAAGTTAGCTACAAGTCTGTGTGTATGATACTATGGTTGATATTAAGTGTTCTATCACCTCTCCTACTAAGCTACGACTACCTACCATATGCATGCATATGTAATTGCACATTTGCATCTTCTACTAAACAAACAAACAAATAAACATAAATACTATTTTTTTTCTTAAATTTGTTAAACACGGACACTTAGGTTTTAGAAAAATAAAAAATTAATATTTTATCTTTGAATTTGTAAATTGTGTGACAAATTAATCATATAGTTAGTTTTTACGCTAACTCAAATGGTTATATTTACCTGATATTTCAACGATAAAGTGATATCTAATCGTTGTCACGTGTCACCTATGTGATGGTCATGTATAAAGAGTTGACTTTTTTATTTTGTCTCTAAACTTAATAATTAGAAATCATTTTAGTTTCTAAACTTAATTATTTACCAATATTTTGGTCCCGAACTTAACTACGCATTATTGTTTTAGTTCTTAAAAAGACTTTTGAATTTTTAATTAAGTGTCACATTAGATATAAATTGTTAGTATAGTGATAACAAATGAGATTTGTTTACGGTGATAACAATTATTTATGATGATGAAAAATAATTATTAAATATAGGAATCAAAGAAATATTATATATTATATTTGAAATCACTATTAATTTATTTATTATATTATATTAAGTTAAAATTCAGACAAATAATATTAAAACAATGACAAACAACAATATAATTGAATTGAAATAAATAAACATATGAAAATTAAATTAGTTTTTCATAAAAATCAAATTAAAAATGCCTATTATGTAAAGATATAGATACTAACCTATTTTTTTAAAAAGTTAGTATATTTATTTAATTAAGGAGAAAATTAAAAGGCAAAGAGATATAAAATGAATAATTTTATTTGACCAAAATTTAAGACAAAATTAGATATTTTCATTTTTTTTTCACTTTTTAAGGTATTCTCTTTTATTTTGTATACTCCAACACAACTAATATAATGAGTGAACTATATTTTATACTCAATTTTATAGGTAATGTATACTGTATACTCTGACATGACAAACAAGAGTTACCTTCTCCTTTGAGAATATAATGGGTGAATTATATTTTTTGCTCAATTTTGTCAATCATATTTTCAACTTATCACCATAGTATGTGTTAAGTTCATATACCAAAATGTTAGTAAATAGTTAAGTTCAAAGAATAAAATAACATCAAGTTGCTAAGTTCAAAGATCAAATCAAAAAGTTAACTTTTTGACACGTGACAATCATTAATTGTCACATTATCACCAAAAGTGTCGCATAGGTACAACTCTTCGAGTTATCAAAGAAAACTAACGATAGAGCTAATTTGTCATACTTTTTACTAAATCAGGGATAAAATTTTAATTTTCCATCTTTTAGGGACCTAACTGTCAGTGCCTAACAAATTCAATGACGAAAATGAATATTTATCCAACAAATAAAATTGGAACTCCAATTCATTATGGATGATCGATACATTAGTTAAAAATTAATTTCAAGCTCTCCAAAATCGTTTTCTTGAAAATAGAGTTCGCCACAAAATATATTCTTGGACAATGAACTTTAAATATGACTAAATTCTGAATCAAAGATTAGTTGGATAATCAATCTAAAAACCAAAGCTTATAGTTATCTCAAGGACCATTCAAGAAATCAAATACCCTCATCATGGTAGCTAAAAAAAATTATACTACTCAAAGAAATGGTAACTTCTGTGCCTTAAAAAAATGGTAACTTCAGTTTTCAAAAAGTTTAGGTTCCATTGAGAAGATCGTACGCGAATCGCATGACAACTTCCTAGAGTGACAACACACACAAGTCTCATTCATTTAAATTAATGTTGAGTGTCAATGCGAAACGTCCTTGATGACATGACAAATCCACGTGTGCAAGGGATGTTTCACGTCAACCAACAATATTTTTTACTATAATGTTTGTGATTTTTTTAATTTTGATTTTAAAATTTACAAAAGTAATGACTATTTTGAGAAGAAGACTCTTCTTCTGAATTTCATGATAATACTTTCTTCTGCAACGATAAAATGGACCCAACAAATATAACTTAATGACAAAATGATCCACAACAATATTGTAAATATAAAAAGGTGCATGTAGCCTTAAACGACAAATTTTGTTCAATACACATAACTAACACATTCTCATCATTATTAAATGGAGTTAAACCATCCTCAAACCCTATTCCCTGGTACCATATAAAACATCTTTTGAAATTGACTATATCCACCGCAAGCCTTACATAGACCATGGATAGTTCAAACATTCATCAAGACAATCTCCAATGCAAAGGGATAAATCGAACAAAAATGACAGCCACAAACCAAACACCAGCATCCACCATCATGTCATCACGACCACCAACAATGCCAAGGCTGGAACAGAGCAAATGTAGCACTCACAATTTATGTAAAAAGAAAGAGGATATATGAATGGTTAATTCTTTTGATGACTTAATAAAAACTTCAAAAACACACATACTACAACTGATAATTTGGGTCACACATACTTAACCCAACTCGTGACTTTCACTTTAATTATGTGGATTTGTCACATCATCGTTCATGTGTCATGTCACAAAAAAAGTTAACAAAAATAGAATAGACTTGATGATAGGATTAAATTATTGATACATTTATAAAATTATGGATAAATTAATCATTTTTATATTACAAACAAATTGACAGTAATCTTTGAAATATGAACTTGTTTCTTACTAACTGAATTTTACAAACAAATTGAAAGTAATCTTTGAAATATGAACTTGTTTCTTACTAACTGAATTAATTTTTTTTTGGTGTCTCATTTAATTCTGTGGTAAAACAAATTAAGAACCAAATTAAAGCACAACCACCATAGAATATACATTGCCATATAAGATTATAAATAGTAGTAACAGTACATATTACAAGAACGAGACACTTGATACCCATTATTACCAATTAGGACATATCCTACCAAAGCGAGGCAGCCAATGAAGTAAGAGGAATTGCAGGTGGTTACAAATAAAATAATTGAAGTGCAGTATAAACATAAGCCTACCTACCCAGCTAGAGATCATTGATGAACCGTTCAAACAAAAGCTCAACAACCAGAATGCGTCGAATACTAATTGGAAATAAATTGGCATTAGAAACTTAAAATATTAGAACAAACCATAACTCACAGAGTACCCTAACTCTACATACTAGCATAATAACACATTTTTGGCATTAGTGATAAGCCTAGCTAGGTAGATAAAAATTATTGTTTAGTTAAATGATGATACGATTAATTAGGGCAGAAAGTGACCAAATAGTTAGCCTTAGAGCAAGTAACAAGGCCGGTGGTGTCATCAAAGGCATAGGAGTACACCTTAGGACAAGAGCTCTTGAAGATTCTGGAATACACTGTGGGCCCACAGGCCCGCGGGCTTCTATAACTGCCAGTGCAACAGTACCTCAGGTATTTAAAGGTTGTTGCTTCCTGCACCTCTAAGTTGCTTCCTCATCCCTTTTTTGGTTTATGAAATAATTAATTTAAAATGTAAAATTACATTTTGTACCTTCATTTAGTCTTCTGAAATGACTAATTCAAAAGGTGAAATTTTTTCAAAAAGAGTGCAGGAAACAGCTTGGAGATGCAGAAAACAACATCCAGCATTAAAGGGATATCCTTCCCATACAAAACCATCAGTATCGTGTAGCCCAACTAGAGACCTTCCCAACCCATTTGCTATAAGCCTATAAGTATACGGTGATATACGAGCATGTCATACATGTGTTACGATGTAATAATAGAGAGATAAAGAGGATTCTTAAGTGTTTACTAAATGGTTGTTACTCTGTCTTGTTTAAAATATAATAGTATACATTATTGTTATCACTAGTTAAAACTTATAGAAGAATGTAAATTACATGTGATTCATTTTTCTTTGTTTAATAAATCTTATTTTTTGTAATTTTTAATAAATTTTAACTATTAGTAAAGAATTTATTTTAGGAACTTAAAATAGCTAGGCCTCATAAATCATTTCATTTTTTGATATTTCTATAAATTAAGTTGCATAACTACCTTTCAATTATTTTGTTAATAATGAAAAAACGAATTCTTATATATAAGCAATTCTTAAAAAAAAATCTATGCCATCCTCTTATAACATTAATTAATAAACCTAATTAAGAACGTAAGAATGTTTCCTACCTAAGAACTAGATATTTAGCCTATACATCACTCTAATGTATGTTAGGTTGAGGAAAGAAAGGGAAAGGAAATAAAAAAAATAAAAAATGATGCATAAATAAGTTGATTGATAAAAAAAATAAAAAATAAAAGGAAAGAAAATTAAATATGTATATAAAATAATAAAAATATAGTTAATAAAATAAACAAATGTATAAAAATAAAAGGTGATTTAGCCTTCTACTCAGTCACCCTTTTCATCTTCTTTCTTCTCCAAATTCAAAGGATTACAATCAGCTTACAAGCCTTATTGTTTTATCCAAACAAACTGATACTCTTTATAAGGCTTGGATAATACTTAGCTAACAAGTCAATAATCAGCTTACAAGCCTTATTGTTTTATCCAAACAAACTGATACTGATCTTTATAAGGCTTGAATAATACTTAGCTAACAAGTTAACCTAATATTAAATTAGGTCTTAAACTCAAATTTTAACATGATATTAGAGCATAATATAGATTTATTGTTGGGTCTCCTAACTACACTATCATGCTTTTGGCCTATAGCCCTAGGTGTGGAGATGTGTTAAAAAGTCATCTTAATTCCAATCACGATTGCATTGCTTTTAATTGTGGTCTCTCTGGAACACTTTTATTTTTCCGGATGTGAGGCAGTATTTTTAGTCTTATATATTACCTAGAGACATAACCAATGAAATCTTATAAGACTTGCTAGGGCAGTCTTAAACTCACAAGTCGATTTTGTACAACAGAGTTAGTCCTAAGTACAAATTTTAATGAATACGCTCTCAAAATAGTTAGATTTGTAAGACATATATCTACTTACTAATATTTCAAAACAAAACCTATAAGAAAGTCCAACACAAAACAATTATGATAATATATGAAATAAGGACAAAATATTTTTTTCTACTTATTGATGTCATGCATACTTATGTTCTTGCACAATAAATCACCTTGAAGATGTAGACGAAAATGAAATTACAAAAAAACAAAATCTACTTGTTGAAGCCATGATGACCTATGTTATAACCCAACAAATAATCCAAAGATGTATAGAGGAAAAGGCCAAATATAATTTCTTTCTCTAATCGTATATTCAGACTTATCTATCAACGAGGCAAGCCTGTTGGGAAAAAACTCGATGGGAGGAAATACCGGGGAGATTCCTAATGTGGGACTTCACCTCACACTTGTACTTCAACACATCTCCCACTCAAGTGTGAGTCACTTCCACATGGTAGCCTCCCCCTTCGAGCAAAAGTCATTATCCACGAGTATAACCATTAGAGCCTTCATGCTCTAGCTACCTGCGGTACTTGCACCGCCGCTCCATCTGCGGGACACGTTGCCTGGACTCACCGCCAGGAAGAATTTCGATACATGGGATCCCCAAAGCTGAGATCCATCACCGCCATCTTACTCGTCTGAGCCGATCACCAAGTCGAACAACCTGGCTCTGATACCACTGTTGGGAAAACTCGGACTTTCCCGCTTCGTGAAGTTAAGATAAGCACTTAGTAATTAAAGGTAGTAATGGGAGCACACGATTATAATTCTCCAATATGGAGATTCTTCCACTATACAAAGTGATAGTAGGGTTACTAGGATGTGTTTAAGAAATTGACTCACTCTATGGTGGCTCACTCAAGCTTGAGGATAGAGACTTTCCAAGCTATTTATCTTCTCTCTCAGAGAGGCTCTCTCATGCTTGAGGATAGAGACTTCCCAAGCTATTTATCTTTTCTCTCAGAGAGGCTCTCTACTTGGATTGACTCACTCTACGGTGGCTCACTCAAGCTTG
>NC_038243.2:9211779-9439260 GCF_000004515.6 Glycine max | reverse complement strand
TTACTCAAGCTTGAGTGAGCCACAATAGGGTGACTCAATCCAAGTAGAGAGTCTCTCTGAGAGAGAAGATAAATTGCTTGGGAAGTCTCTATCCTCAAGCTTGAGTGAGCCACCGTAGAATGAAAAAATCCAAGTAGAGAGTCTCTATGAGACAGAAGATAAATAGCTTGGGAAGTCTCTATACTCAAGCTTGAAAGAGCCTCTCTGAGAGAGAAGATAAATAGCTTGGGAAGTCTCTATCCTCAAGCATGAGAGAGCCTCTCTGAGAGAGAAGATAAATAGTTTGGGAAGTCTCTATCCTCAAGCTTGAGTGAGCCACCATAGAGTGAGTCAATTTCGTAAACACATTCTTGTAACCCTACTATCACTTTGTATAGTGGAAGAATCTCCATATTGGAGAATTATAATCGTGTGCTCCCATTACTACCTTTAATTACTAAGTGCCTATCTTAACTTCACGAAGCGGGAAAGTCCGAGTTTTCCCAACAAAGCCATAGTGTAAGCCATCAAAATTGGATAGAGAAAACCTAGCCATAGTATATATTCACTCTAAACATCATCCATCATGGGTCTGAAAGTAAAGGTCGACACTAATGTTCACAGAAATTAATATGAGGTCACGATATATCAGCTTGTTTTGTTCACATACCCGTAAATAAATACTTACAATTGATTAGGAAAAATAAATAAAGCTCATAATAACTTTCAAAGATATATTTGATATACTTTTAATGAGTTACGTTAGCTACCCTATCATGCATCAGCATCACAAGGAAGTATAGTTGTCTTGGTAGTTTAATTTGTCACTAAAAGTGGGTTAGAACTAAGTACTCTAACATAATAATATTTTTTAGCAAATTACACTTGTCTCCTGAGTTTAGGATTTATTAAAGTCACACTCTTTCCGTTAAAATGCATTATTTTTGCACCCCTAAGTTAACATTGTTAATTAACCATGTTAACTTTAGGTGAAATGTCAAAAAACAACCGTTCTCATCCTTCACACTTCTTACCCCAATTTGAATTCCTAATCCCACTCCCTCACCACCAGACACACCAACCCCTCCAAAACTTTGTTTGGCCACCCCAACCCAAAGCCAAAGGCTCCAAAGTATTGCTTAGAAACTTGTGGCCGACGAGAACATGCATGAAAGGCCTCCCATCACCAGCTTCTGCTATGTTGACAGTGACACTATCAACCCCGCCCCCGCCCCTTCTATTTTAGCTATGAACAACACCACCTTCTCTGCCACCACCATGCAAAATTTGCTTTGCTTGTGTTTAGCTGGCGGTAGAGCCATCAAAGTTCCTTGGCCATATGGTCTACACCACATGTGCCCCGCCACCGCCTCAAGCTCTTTGACCTCGTCCGTGACGATTGTATTCCTTATCCTCCACCAATGCCAATTTCAGGCCACATATCTCCTCCAAGGTTGATCTCCAGCCACCAATAGTTTTAAGTAGGGGTGGGCATGGATTGGATTTTTAAGAATCCAATCCATATCTACTTAAATGGATTGAATCTTAAATCTACATCCATATTTTTTTTAAACAATTTGGATTCAAGATTTAATCCATTTAAGTGGATATGGATTTGGTCATATCCAATCTATATCCACTTAAATATCATAAGGGATTTTTTTTTTCAAATTTGAGTAATTAAACGTTAAAAAGTGAAAACTTAGCACCTGCCCATTTAAGAGTTTTTTTTCAATCGACCTTGGTCAAGGCTATTTTCGATCGATCTTGGTTAAGGTATTTTCAATCTACCTAAACCAGGACAATTTAAGCTGACATTGGCTCAAGCATTTTTAGACTGACGTCAACCAGAATTATTTTTCGACTGACATCAGTCAGTGCATTTTCAGTCAACGTTAATCAAGGATGTTTTTGTTCAATCTTGGGTAAGGTTATTTTTTGGTTGAAGTCGGCTAGGGTTTTTAGTCAATTTCGGTTAGTGATATTATTTGGCCAACATCGACTAAAGGTTTTTTGATCGACGTCAATCATGACTATTTTTTGGTCGACATTAGTTAGGATTTTTTAGGCTGACATTGGTAAGATTTTTTTGGTCGATGCCGGTCATCGATATTTTTTGGTCAACATCAGTCGAGGCTATTTTTTGGTCGATGTTGACTAGGTTTTTTGCAGACGCTGGTTGGAACTATTATTTTTTGTGTCAACTAGGGTTTGTTAGCCAACATCGGTCATAACTATTTCTTTTGGCCGACATTGGCTAGAGATATTTTTTGTTGATATCAACTAGGTTTTTTTTATCAACGTCAATTGGGTCAATATTTTGGTCGACGTCAACTAGGTTTTTTTTTTGCCAATGTCAATTGATGATGTTTTTTGGCCGATGTCATTCAAAAAATCCTAGCCGAAGTCGGCAAAAAAATAGTCTCATCTGACGTCGATCAAAAAAACTCTAGTTGATGTTGGTCGAAAAACCTACCCGACGTTGACTAAAATATAATCTCAACAGATATTGACAAAAAAAATCCTAACTGACGTCGACAAAAAATAGTCTTGACCAACGTTGGTCGAAAAAACCCTTACCGACCATTAACCAAAACAGTTTCAATCGATCTTTGCTTAAAAATATCATCAATTGACATCCGCCAAAATAACTCTAGACGACATCAATCAAAAATAATTCCTAGTAAAGTTGGCCTAAAAAACCTAGCCATCATCATCGAAAAAGTTGTATTGGATCTAAAAATCCAAACAAATATTCCAATCCATATCCAGTTAATTGGATTGAATTTGGATATGAAACCAGACCATTTTCAAACGGATTTAAAGTGGATTAGATTGGATTGGATATGGATTATTTTATATATTTGTATTTTTTTGCACACCCCTAGTTTTGAGGTCCAAGATCTGTGTTACAATCTTTGAGATACGAGCTTATAGATTCCAAATCTACGCTTCGAGGTAGTAAATGGTGTTGTCCCAATTCTGATTTGAGGTTCCAGATCATCTTCTTCGTTGCACTCATCATAGTCAATCCTTTGAACCCTCGTTGTCACCCTTGGTTGTTGTTGTTAGGCTATTTGTCTATTGTCATCTCTTTTTTTCTTTTTTCTTTTTTGATGTTTGTTAGAATATTTGAAGGAATTTTAGATGGAATATATTGAACTTGATATGGTGTTATTGAGTTTGATTTTGGCTTGAATTTGAAAATCTTGTGTGATTCCTTTGAGAGAAAAGTTTTGAAATTTTTGGGATTCTTTGAAATTTTGATAAAAAAAAAGTGTTTTTATTGATCTTTGTTATTTTGTTTTCTTATCATTGTATTCTTGTTTGTGTTGTTTAATTTGGAACTTGATTGTGTCTAGTTTTTGTATATTTCGTGATTTTTTTTCATGTTCTCCGGTGTGATCGATGAAGGCAGGGGATGGGGTAATATTGGAAGGAAAAAACATAAAACTATCACCTGTCAATCAGTCGCAGGGATGGTTGGTGTAACAATTTGAAATAATTATGGGAGTTACGTAGGATCAAAATAAAAAGTGAGATCGAGTATAATAAATTTTAATCTCAGTAGAGACTAATGTAATTTTTTGCTTTTTTTTTCTGCAAAAAGATACACCAAAGTTTCAAATCAAGTTGTATTCTATTCTCAGTCTTGGTGGCAAGTAAAAAAGTGAAAAACTTTTTGCTCTAAGTTTCCGAAAGTAGCACTTGATTCTCCTGGTTGTTTTGTTCAGCTCAGTTACCTTTAAAAGCGATATACTGCTACACTCACTGTGCATATGTGGAATAAATGCAGTAAGTACTAGGGACCGAACTTGTACGGATTAATAGTCAAGTGAGGAAGAGGAACAGAAGAATAGCGAGATGCGGTGAATGAATTAACCATTTTTACAAATATATTGCTGCCACTCAATTAATTATGCACTAGAAAACAACCCGTGAGTGGTCATTTTCTAAAGATACTTCAATTAGTTAATTAACCAAAAATACTACTATGTTTTTTTAATGTTATCTAAGGACAATAGAAGATCTCATTAATTTACAGCCGTTAAATAGGATCATAAACTTATATAATTAAGATCCTTCAATTCAAATTATTACCTCTAGTTGAGTTAATTAAGCATGAGCAATATAAATTTTTTCATATTTTTTTTTAATTTTGCAAATAAAAAAATCTTTCAATTCAAATTGTTAATTCCTTCTACTCTCTCTCTATGTTAGGTAAATATGTATGCATCTACATCAAGATCATGTGATTGATTAATAGCGGTTAACACGGTAAAACTTATAAAATCAATTTTGGCACCGCTCCATTATTCTCAACATTATTGACTGTTTCTATAAATTAATATGAAATTTTTTAATGTGTTATGTTCTCATTTACATGTTTTTTTTATAAAGATTATTCATCTCATAACTACTTTAATTTAAATATATTTAAGTATAAAATTTTTAAGTGATAATTTATCAAAAAAATAAATACATTTTATTAATATAATATTAATTAATTTCTTTAAATTATTCTCAATTATATAATTTTATACTTATATAATTTTTTTAATTTCTCTTCTGATATGATTTGTTTCATATATATACATCAAGACCATCTAATTGCTTAATAGCTATTATCAGTGACAAAACTAACCTCGGAGGCTATGCAATCTAATACCACTAGGATCTACCTAGTTGTGTGGTTTGAATGTCATGGCTAATAATGGGATATACTGTGCGCAAATAAGAGGCTAATCTATAGTATTCACTTGCTAACCATATGCTTTAATTTGTGATTCAGAATTCAGAGTAAAAAGTTCAATAGTTGATTTTTGCCTAAATAATTATTTGAACCATATAACGCTAAATCTGATCACAGCAAGCACTGACTCGTTGATTCAATCACACATTGCAGCAGCTATGCATAAGTGTGGGGTTAGGGACTTAAGGGGAAAAGCTGTCTTCTCCTGCATGAGTGTATAAATCAATGAAACTTCACACATTATTGGTCCCGGATATTTGAGTATGAGTGGTGATATTAGGACATTCGTTATTTATAAACACTTCATCAATATTTTTGTTTATTTTTCTATCTTTATCTACCTTTCTGACAGATTATACCGTCAATCTTATTAATCACTTATCTCTTATATGTTATTATCTCTCTCTCAAGGTGTGTACTTTGTATATTCTTTGGGTGTTCAAGAATTATTTTCCTTAATCCTAATAATCCTGTCTCACTCACTGACAAATAATAATACATTTTTTGGATTTTGATTCCAGAAACAATAAAAGTATCAATGTTATATTGTACATGGACAAACATTCATGTGCTTTTATCAATTCAACAAACATAACATCATGATCACTTGTGACATGTAAGAGCCAAGAATAACTATTATTTTTTCATAGGTAGCAAAGGTAAAGTTTATACTCACAAAAGAAATCATTAAGTTTATAATGCATCATAATATATCGTGGTCTCAAAGTGATGATTTTTGTTGAGGATTCTTCGTTTATAGGTCAACATTTGACCATACGTACAATTAGTAAAATAAAATTAAACATCTTAAGTTTGTTTTCATTTTTTCTACTTTCACACGTAGAAATACACAGGAAACCAAAGGCATGTTTAAATTGTTCTTTTTTGGTCATACTTGTTTAGAGAACAAGAAAATTAATTGTGTTTTCAAACAATACAACAAAACTTGTTTGGGTATATTGTTTTTAGAATAGTTGTTGAAACAAGTTTGTGAAAATTGCACTTGAAAACTGTGCGTCTGTGCCCCACCTTTTTTTCATCTTCACAAAAGTAAAAAATACTTGGGTAAAAATTAATGGTTCTTGTTAGTATTTTAGGGAAATAGAAAGGTGGTTAATTGTTGAATGGTGATTGATAAGTGGGTTTGAGCAGGTGTAGCAAAGAATTTTAGAAGACAAATAGTAGAACGCTTACTGTGTAGGCCGTGTCAGCTCTATAGTGTGATTTAGTAAAGAATAAATGTCGTGTAGCAATTAATATTTGGAGAAAGATTTATTGATTTCTCTCAAACTCAGGTTATAATTAGTATTGCATTGCATATTTATAGTGTTGCTGCACCGTCCTTCGTAATGTCGGTTCAGCATTTAGTTTAAACTATATTCTAGAATTTTATATTCTAGAATTATCAATAATTTACAAGCTTTTTTCTTGCTCAGTGGATAGTTTCTAAGATATTCTATTATTCTTCTAGAATTTTGCAGCACTTTCCGACCGTTCTCATGAGAATAATAACAATATTAATTAGCAACAATAGGTATATAAATATGTTAATTAAGACTACTAAAAAAAATATGTCAAGACTAAAATTGAATAAAACTAATCTCTTGACTATCAAGGTAATTAAGATTGTATAATCAAAATTTATTACTCTCATGAGTATGGTTCTCACATGATATTATATATACCAATTTGTTTTAACTTCTTGTATCAACAAAACATTTTTCAATCGAAGAATATAGATGAATTTCACTTTAAATGCACCTGCCTCTTTTCCCTTCTCTTGCATTTATATGATTTCTTCATTGTCATAAACTGCACTTCAAAATTTACTTACTCCACTAGATTACATTAATGCACCGCATATGTGTACGGCAACACCGTTTCCATGTTTAAAACAAAAGAACAAAAAAACACTCCAACCTAAACTCATAGCTAGCTGTTCCAACATCCGAGTCTGTCTCATCTTATTCCTATTTCTGTGTTAAAATAAAATTCTGAGATCAAACTCCTTACATTCTTCATTAAATTCCCCCTTCCCCCTATCCTCAGCTCTCATCAGAACCCACATGCAGACATTAACCATCAAATTAATTACTTAAATAATTCTCCTTTTGGTTCAACCATCATAGTCCAAATGCAGTTAAAGGTAAAAGGCAACACCTTCATTCAAAGCCAGTTTCATATTACAGCACCAATTCCTCGAAACATAACATCATCTAACAACTAACAATAAAAGCAGTGCCATTTTCCAACAAAATAACAAAATCAAAACACACTCCCATCCTTTTACAATCATAGCATGCGTTTCTGATATTACTCCTTCATAGGAAGGAACTCAAAAAACTGACCAGGGGTCAAGTTGTTGGCATTCATTGCTGAAGCTGATATCTCTGTCTCATTATCCTTCATGTTGTCACTGATGCCATCACCACTCCTCAATGGGAAAAGTTGAAGGGTTTGAGACTCCACACAATTATCCTCTTCACTAGTACTACTGCTACCACTAAAGTAGATAGCACTGTTTTCTCTCTGGGGTGAAATAAAAAAGCTGAGATCATGTGTCTTAATGAGGTTTGGGTCCATTTTTCTTGTTGTTACTGTGGTTGTAGTAGTGGCCATGCTACTAGCTACAGAAGCATTGGGAGGGGTGTTTATGAGGTGGGTGACAGGTGCAGAAGAAGGAGAAGGACAAGGTAACTGCATCACATGCCACCTTGCATTCCTTTCAAAAACGTTCCTTCTTTGTTGTAATTCCCCTTCATCTAATAGGAGCCATCCATCTGTTCTACTCTCTGCAGCCACTGCTTTTGCTGTCCTTTGTGTTGAAACAGATTCCTGTGGAGGATTTGAATTTTGCAGCCATGCAACCACATGAAATTGAAAACCACAAAAGGAGCAAAAAAGTGTTGCATATATAGCACATATTTCAAATCAATTGTGCACTTCAAGTTCCTAGAAAATTATACTTGTATAGACACAATTAATGTAAACACAACCAATACAAAATTATATGGATCTTGCTAATAAAAATAAAATATTTATTATGTAAATCATAAAAGAATATAAAAATTATAAATAATATAATTTTTAATTTTAAAATAAAAATATGTTTACTTAAGTTTCTTAATTTATATCCCATTAACATTTATAAAATAATATTATACAATAGTAATGTTAAAGTAATTTTTGCACGGATTTTCATATGAACTTTATTATTAAAAATTAATTGGTGATTTAAATTTCTTTTCAATTCATTCAATTAAAAGGTGCATGCATGGTCTAAAGGAGAGAAGTCAAATAAAAGTAGGGTTAAGGATGTCTTTTCCATCACAAGAGGTGCTCAATTGCATAGAATATTATATTGGGATGCCCTTGAAACTACTGACCTAAATGACATGAATGAGCACAAGCCTCAAAAGCAAAGCTAAGTTTCATAACAGCAGAGCCGACAGAAAGGAAGGAATTCAGCTTTTAGGCCATTTTCATTTCCCAACAAACGAAGCTTTTGTTGGGTCCTTTCCCTATACCTAGTGCAGATCTTTCCATAATATACATGTTTCCCATATCAACTTGATCTCTAGTAATCATCTGCCAATAATCACCACTTAATGGATATGCTTATGAACTTTTTGCTATTAAGCAAATCCCAAGTAAAAAAAAGGCTAGGGTAGATATTATTAATTAGTCCATGAGGAAAGACAAATACAAAAGCAGGATATTAGAAATGGAATATTATTAGACCTCTGCAATAGTACTGCAATTTGTTGAGGGTGTCCAGTTCTTGGTCCGTTCAACTTCAAACACTGTCCTACTTGCAGCTGTAGCAGAAAGAAAAACAAAACAACACAACTTAATTGACATCTCAAGCAACAATCAGAATAAGTAAAAAAGAAAAGCTACACATAACATATAATCTACAGATCCCTAACAAACAAAAATGAAGGGTTATGGATAAAATGATTATGGATTAATTATGGATAAAATGATTATGTATCATGTAACCTAAATCTTTCTTCTCTGGAGTTTCAGCATCTGATTCCATTTGGCGGCGACGCTTTTGCCTCTCCCTGGCTTTGTGATTCTGAAACCAATAGAACACATTCTTCCCTTCAATGTTACCAAACCTTCTAAGCTGTGCAGTGATGTGTTGGATTTGCTCGGCAGATGGTGTCCTTGTTCCTCTTCTATATAACTCTTCAAGGGCTCTTAGTTGCTCTGGGGTTGGATTCCACCTTGAGCTCACAACAACTGGTGCTGCACCATTGAACTCTCTCTTGTTTTGTTCTGCCATTGTTGCCAAAAGAATAGACAGTTTTTTTTTTTTGTACAGATAACTCTTAGAAAAGATAAAGCAACAAATGCACATAAACAACTATATACATATATATATATATATATGTATATATATGTATGTATACCAAGATGGTGATAATGATATTGTGAAAGGAAGTCATTCCCATGGATCTGAGATAAGCTAGGAGTGGTTGTTGTTGGTGCATTGTTGAGAGAAGTCGTCATTGGCCTTGGCATGAGAGGCTTGAGTTTCCTTCCAGTAATGAGTGAATGTTCAACCATGTTGAACTCACCACCTTCATAACCCATCATCCACATTTTGGTAGCCAATGAGAGCAAAAAGGCTAGGGTTTTTGGTCCCTCCTTTTTTTTGCGTGGTCACAAGGGTGATAATAGAAAAAAGGTTATATATAGCACAGAACGAAGCTACGTATGTACTAGCTTTATCAGCTTATATATTCACGTATAGCATTATAATTAATGAAAGAGAATATATACTAAAACAATGAAAGGGGTGTGTTGAATTAATATGCATATAAAGTGGGAGTGCTTTAAATAGATTTCTTTATCTGTCTCTATCTTCCTTCCCTTGTCTCTTGGCAATGGGAGTTGAAATGATAGAGTATATACTAGAATGGTGTTAAAGTTGAAAAAAAAGCAAAAACAAAGAAAAAGAATTAAGAATGTGTAGTGTGAAGAGTAGAGGTAACATGCAAGCAGGTTTGTGACCAGATCAGATAGATAGAAAAATGGTAAGTCCTAGCTACATGAAATGAAAAGTAGACAAAAATTATATATACGGTACATAGATTGATGGTAATAAAGCAGAAAACGTTGTTGTTGAAAGATGAGTTGGTTGAGAGAGAGTGGTGGTGTTGGTGTAACATGGGACAAAAGTGAAGGAAGGGTGTTGACAGAGATTGTTAAATAAAAAAGAAAAAAATATTATCTTATCAGAATTCTTAAAAAATTAAAAGAAAAAAATAATTAAAATCTAATAAATTACATTATTTATGATTATTATAATAAATATATTTTTTTGAGTTTTCTATTCTAAGGAGACAAAAATAAAAGTGAAAAAAGGAGGAGGGAATATGGGAGAAGGGAATGTAAAACGACGTAACGATGATGAGGGTTATGATGAGGCTCATCACCCTCTTGACCCTTTTTTTCCACCATTCTCATTTATTGGTCTCCTCATGTCTCATGCCTTTCACACTAATTCTCAATCCAAACTGCCCTTTTTTCTTTGTCTAATATGCTGTCCACCCTCTCTCTCCTGCACATACACTGTACGGATTTTTGTCTCTACTCTTAGATTTTCACCTTCACAGTCACACATGCATCAGTCTCTACCCCTTTTTATATATATAATTATTATACCTATGTGTTTGGGGGATTTGTTAACGACTTAATACAAGAATATATATATATATATATATATAAAAGAACGTGTGACTCGCGTTGTGCACGGCTAAATATTGTTATAAAATATTTTAAATATATAAATATTTTCTTAAAATTATATTAAAAATGACCTAAAATTAAATTCTTTTTGATTTATTTTAATCATAGATTTAAAGTATAATATTTTTAATTATAAATAAATGTTTTCTATTATTGATACATAATTAGTTATATATACAGTAAACTATTATTTTTAAAATGTAATAATTCAAAAGAAATATCTCTATTATAGATAAATAGTTGATTATATATCTAGCAAATTATGATTTTTAAAATATAATAATTTAGAGAAAAGTTAATTGTGTATTTGGTAAGGTAGTAATTTAAATAATTATTGTAAAATAACTCTATCAATCTAAAAGTAGTGTTCCTAATTAAGAAATTAAAAGAGAAATACTATAAACACTCTCTTTCAAATATATTTTTTTATTGATTAAAATTTATTGAAAATGATAAAATTTAGTGTGTCTCACATTATATTTAATAATTATTTTTTTATTTTGTATTTTTTAATAAATTTTAATTATTTAGAAAGCGTATGTTTAAAAGAGCCTGCTAAAGAATTTGTTCCTAACATTCCTCTTTACAAAAAATAGGTTTAACAATATTTTTATTTAAAAGACATTTAAAACCTAATTTCAAATGATATGAGTCATGCACGACAATATATGCTAATTTGTGATCAATGCTGTAAAATATTTGAAACTTTTAATATTTAAAATTTGAATTAAAAATTATGAGCTACATATAATAAGAATTTTATCTTAGATACAAACCATCTATCATGATACATATATTTTTTTAAAATTATTAATTACTATTGAATGAATTAGTTCACGTAAATTTATGATTTATTCATTTTAAGATATTAGATATTTTAAAAAAATATAAGTAAAAATAGAAAATATAATTAGTGAATGACAATACTAATAAAATGAATATTCACGACGTAACAAGTTTAACAAAAACAATAAAATGCTACAAAATAAACAAAAACAAATACCTAAACAACTAATAATACAAATAATCCTAACTAAAATGCTCCATAATTAAAGAATAAATGCAACACATCATCATGACACAACAGGACAAATATCATCAAATTTATTTCAATTCAGTATAATAAGTATAAAAAAATTCAAATCCAGAAATGTTTGACAATTCTTCTTTAGAATCTTCAAATCAATTTCCTTTCAAAATATTTTAATCAAATCAATTTATTTTTGAGAAAGTCATTTGTAACTTTCTTTTTTTATTTCAATCCAATTTATTACGTAAAACTCTAGAGAAAGTCACGTGTAATTTTCATTTTTTAAAACATTTTTATATGTATACAGTATAGATATAGATAGATATAGTAATAGTACTAAGTTCATGTTTAGATTATAGTTATGTAAACTTAATTTTGAATGAGTGTGTTTAATTGGAATCAATATTAGCAACGTGAAATCAATGCAGTACTAGTTTACAGACGGTTAGATGTGGTTTTACTACACAAAAATATGTTTGGTTTCACATCTATGATTTTAAGAACCTAATGCCTTTTAGCTTTTACCTTCTAAATTCCTTTGTTCTCACTATGTTGTATGTTTCTGATTGCAAACCATGTTATATTGGTTATAATGAAAATGCCTTTTAGCTCTTACCTTCTAATTACTGTAGCTTTTAGCTTTTACCTTCTAATTCTTGTAGCTGCTTGGGATAGCTTTTGGTTATAATGAAAATGAAATGGATTCATTTTTATTGTTAAACCAAATTGATTGTAAAAAAAAAGCACCAGGGGTACCATAAAAGGATAAATCTAATTATGTCATATTTCTCCTTTCCTGTTCAGAGAGTCTCTCCTATATACATATATATTTCCAATGAATGATTTCTTTGACTTTTTTTTTAAAAAAAAAGTAATAAAAAATTATATATGAAAGTAGAGTAATTTTAAAATTATTTATATCTTATGGTTTGTTTTTGTCACCTTAAAAAACTGGAAACACCGTCTTAAATGAAATTTTGTGTTCATTTAACACGAGATGTTAATAACATGTTTTTGTTTGACTTATTTTATATTAGTTATTTGTACAATTCACATAAAAAAAATATTTTTCTACATAAACAACGTTATAAAAAGTCTTTGTTTTCTGCGATTTTCATAAAAAATCATCCTAAAAAAATATATCATTCTAAGACGATTTTTAACTAAAAATTAGAATAATATCTTTCGACGATTTTTAACTACAAAATATCTTTGAAAGGTAGACTTTTTAAGACAATTCTTTAAAAAATCGTCTTAGAATGTATTTTTTAAATAATTTAAATATACTGAGGATTCTAAAATGATTTTTCAAATAACTATCTTAGAATGTATTTTTTTAAAAAAATTAAAAATATTTTGAGAATTTTAAAATAATTTTTTCAAAAAATCATCTTAAAATATCTTTCTAAGACGTTTTTTCATAAAATATATTTATATTCCTAGTCACATGTTATTTTAATTTCATATATTTTGAAATAATAATAATAATAATAATAATAATATCAAGATAAAATTATTAAGACAAATTAATATAAAGAAGCAAGAATATACTCTTTAAGTGACAAAATTCTATTTAAGATAATATTAAGACAAGATGACGCCTCATGTTAAGTGAATACTAAACGCCATTTAAGATAATATTTTTTGTTATCTTAAGTGGCAAAACAATCATGACATATAAATAATTTTAAATTACTCTACTTTGGTATATAATTTTTTATATTACTTATTTTGTAATTAAAAAAGTCGATTTCTTTTGTCAAGCCAATGAGTAATGATTTGTATTCCATGGACCGTCCTTACTTATGGCCTGCATAAAGCTATATATTTTAGCAATATGTATTCACAGATATGAAATATATTTGGCTTAATTTTAATTTGTTAATCTATATATCAAAATAGCTAATTATATATAGTAGAAAAAATCTATACAAAGAATTACTGATGGACATTACATAAATAACCATATAAGGATATCAAAACCAATTTTAATAATTACACATCTAAAAACAATTTTTATCAATAGTATCCAAATAAAATTTTCTATAACAATTATTTTCAAATATTTGTTATCCAAACAAAAATTATGTTAATTACTTCAAAATTAATTCTAAAAATTCATGTTAATTCAAAATTGATTTTATCAATGCACATCCAAATATTAGATTTCATTTTATAAACTGAGTTTGTAATAGTAATTCTCTTTTTTTTCATTTTTAAACTGATAATTAAGACAAAATTAAAATTAAACCCAACAGAAAATTAAACAAGAGATTTTTTTTCCTTTTCAATTTTACTTTTTTGAATTGACAATTAAGACTAATAACTGAAAATCAAACATAGTCGATCTAATTCTCTAGACATGGTTTGACCTTTTGGCTTTTTAATTAGTTGCTTATGTAATTTTGTTAAAATAAGCAATGCGAGATGTAACAATATAACATAGCACTAAAATAATTTTGAAACTTTTAAAATGGACATAGCAAGCTAATGAATTTACGTACAATCATGCATTAGAAATCTTATTTTCCATGGTCCAGACCTATTTAGTTGATATATTATTTGAGTGGTTGTTCATGTCCTCATTGTGTGGCTTGGTTTGCCTTCCTCTCTCCCTGCCTCTGCTTCTGTCTCTAGCTGTACATATCCTTTCAGATAATGGTCCTTTTGTCATTAAATAAATTATGTTGAATTATTGATACAAAAATCTTACACACAAAAAGTTATACAAAGAAGATAAAAAGAGAACAGAAGAAGAAAGATAATAATTCCTTTGTCATTAGAGAAACTGTATTGATACAAGAAATTTATACAAAAGGTTATGAATAAAAAAGAGATATACGACAATTGATGTAATAAAAAAAGATCAAAAATAATATTATGAAAAAATATTGTATGAATTTATTAAATGAATGAGTGACCTCTTGTGATTATAAAGGAAAGCCTCAGTTGCCAAGTTAAGGTACTGGAATTCCATGTTGGCTGATATAGCATTTGAAAACTATATATTGTAATTATTGATTAATTATTTCCTAGCTTTTCTGGTGGGTGGAGGGCCTACCTTCCTGCAAAATTCTGAATCATCTGCTATTTGTATGTGTTATTTTATGAGATGTGGATGCAGAAAATGTAATGTTATTTTCATGCATAACAAAGCTCTAATCAGTTGTCATTTCTGGCGAGGAAAACAATAACTTGATGGGCCCGTGAAATGTAATGAGGGATTTTCTTGACCAATTTATCAAATTTCTAAATTTCTTAATTTAAACTTTTAACTATATTTCATGTTTCAAGTATTATAATAAACTCTCAAATATAAAATAATTTGAGAATTTTTTTTAAAGAAGAAATTTGATAAAGAAACCAAACTTACTTATTTTTAATAATAAAAATACTAAAATAGTATTAAAAAACTAAAATCTATAACTATTATAATTTGTCTCCACATTTTTGGAATATATATTTTATCTCTTATATATATATATATATATATACACACACACGAGAGTTATTTTATTTCGGGAGAGTAAGAATATAACTAACATCAATAGTTAAATTAAAATAGAAGATGACTTAAATTAAAATTTCATATAATTTGTCTCCACATTCTTTTGGTTAAGATAATTTTAAGAATCTTTGAAAGATTTTAAAAAAAAATTAAAAAAATCAAATATCTAAAAACTTTAAATTATTTTATAAAAAAATCTAAATTAATTATCATATTCTAAAAGTTCTTAAAATTATCTTAACCAACATGACTAATACTATTAAGAAAATATTATTTTTATACACGTATTTTTTACATATAAACTTAATTGTGGATGAGGAATTAACAAAAACATCCTCGTGCTTCAAAATTAGACATAATGATTGTTTTAAAGTTTACTAGGTTATTAAAAAAATGAAGTTTACTAGCTAAATTTACATAGATATTTAATTTGCGTATGATATTCATGTGTACTAATACTTCTGTAATGATTGGCATGCATGCATTATTTTCACAAATTCAGGTGACACTGTCTTGTCTCGGTTTTGTGAGAAAAATTCTTTCTTTCCCAAGAGTATAGTAAGCTCTGAATCATGCCACGAGAAAATGATAAAAGACAATACATTTGCTGCCAAAAATAATTCAGAGGGTCATCCGATTTCAGGAAATATATACAGGTTTATTGTATGGGTCACACGAAAAAATAACATTAAATCAATGATGCTAAGATTTATAAATCAAAATGTGGAGAAATTATGTGAAATAAGTCAATTAATTTGTTGTAGATAATACATGTTGCGGGTCAAATTGCATGGTTTTTTCCAACTCATTTTTAGGATCCAAACTTCTGCTTGCTTTTTTTGGCCCATTTTCGGCCCACTTTAGATAATTCTTGGTCCTAATAATTTTAAAATATTTTTTTTTGCATTTTTTTTATTCTTTTACACTTTAAAATAGAATAAATGATCACTTTGGTTCTTAAATGTGTAAATTAGTGATAATTTATTATCTGAAGGAATTTTTTTTCTGATTTAGTCCCTAACATGCAAAAATAAAAACTTTACACTTTTTAAATATTCAAGTTCAAAATTAAAATTTTATTTTTTTTCATAAAATAAATTATCATTGATTTACATGAGACCAAAATAATGGCTTATCCCTCAAATTTTTTATATTAATTTATCTTAGATTATCTTGTAATGTCATACTCTCGATTTTGGGCATAATTTTATTTTTTGGGTAATTTTAATGTCGTTGAATAAATTGCAATGCATCCGTGAGTAGGACATTTTATTTGGAGATGAATTTTTTGATAAATATATAACTTAAATAATTTCCCTTTTATTTTTTTTTTCTGTGATTATATTGAATGTATGAAAGCATTCTTTTGGTGGGGAGCAAAGAATAAGAAAGGAAAAGTCATTGGGTTAGATCACTATAAGAAATCTCGTTATTACAACAGTCAAAACCCATTGGAATAGATTATTTTTGGACGGATTTTCGACGAATAAAAATTTATGGTAAAGTTGTAGTAGCTAACTTCTTTCAATGGATTTTTTTGTCTATCAGAAATTATTGATAGATTTTTATTTTTATTTTTTTGTAGAAAATTCTGTGGGTAAGATAATTTCCAAGGCCAAGACACTCTTATGTCTAGATGCGTGAAAGTTAAGTACTTCCCTCGTGGTGAATTTCTACAAGCTAGGGTTGGTTTCAATCCAAGTTAATTATACCTAGAGAAGCATACATTATATATGCTGCCTGGGTGTTCGCTGAAACAATAGACCATGTTTTGGTTCATTGACCATGGACTAAATTAAGAGTTGCAGTTCCAATTGGTATCAGACTCCGAAGCCAAAATAATCTACGAGATGCTAATATATATAGTGAATCATGGAAGCAATATTGTTTAGTAGCAATAGCAATACAACTATACAAGAGATCCTGCATAGCACAAGATTGAAGGGGTCTCACGTAGTGTTGATAATGCTTCTGCTATCTTATGAACAAGTTGAGTGATAACTCATAATTCAAACAGTGTAAGTCATAACTCAAACAGTGCTTCCATACTCAGATAGTACTTCCTTTAAGAAAACGTTGTCCGAGTGCTAGAAACATTGTGTGCATTTGATAACTTAGATAACTATTAAATATTAATTAACGGTAGAACTTAAAAAGAAAAACATAGGAAAAAATAATTTTGTCTAAAACTTTAAGAGAAAAAATATCGCAGTATAAGATTGGGTTAAAAATGTATGTTGAAAAAAAATAAAGAGTAGTACTAATTATAAAAGAAAAATGTATGCCTTAAAAAAACTAAAATTAAGGTGTTGAAGTAAATATAATCACACAAATAAAAGAGGATTTAAAAGTATATAAAATCAAAATGAGTATTCAAATAATAACATAATAAAACTGCTTGTATTGATTTATTAACAAAATTTATTTAATCAAATGTTTTATTTTAAATAAGTTATATGTTTTTTTTTCTTCAAGTTTTGATAAACGTACACCCTAAATGTATGTAAGCGAAGGGAATTGAGGAAGAAAGAAATAGATCACATGACGAACGGTGATATAAAGTGGCTAATCACATTGAATTGTTAGTATTTAACATCTGTCAACTGGTAAGTGCTAAGTCACCATGTTGTATCATTTCCATTAATGTTGTCTGACTTTAAAAACTTTAAACGTATTTTTTAAATTTGAGGGATTAAAATGATTTATTTTCATTAGGGGTAAATTCTAGAAACTAAAAATATAATTAAACCTTAAATAAAGTTATAATTTTTCCGTTGAAAAACATTTACTCAGTAGTCCACCCGGTAAATTAATTGTTTTAAAGTATAATTAATCACTGTTAATTATTTTAATAACCTCATAACACATTAATTACTTGGGACATTTAATCATTAATATTGCAAACATAGATTGATAACACTATACACATTCATTTACTCTATTTTTTTATGCTTCAGACAGATAACGAAAGATAACAAACAGATAAAAACATTAGTTGTGTCTAGAGAAGAAGACTCGTAGAGCTTCAGCCATCATTTTGTTCTTAAGACTAGGGCAAACATTTAAAATTAAAAGTTGTTCATCTTGTAACGCTTATTTCTTTGAAAGCTACACAATAGTTTCTTTCTTTGAGGGAGTATCAAAAACTAAACTATTATTAGGAGTCTTCATGGATACGAGTTACTTGTGAATTTAAATTGACCTAAACTGATCTGATCTATTTGAGTTGGGTCATTTATTTATTAGGTCAAAATCGAACTGAATCGATCAAAATCATTCATATATAGGTTGAATCATGGGTATAAATTTATAGATCTGATCAAAATCGAACTGAACCAATCAAAATTTTCAGAGTTGTTTGGTTTTGCTTTAAACACTGCTAATATTGGAATTCTATGTATTGGAACTGCAAGTGTTGGAACCATAGTTTTAAAAACCTGGTCAGATCGGTCGGTCATTCCGGTCCAACTGGGACCCAGTGGCATAGCCGGGCCGGTTTGGTTATTGGGCAGGCCATGCATCTGGCCCGGGATGACCCAATTAGACCTGACTGGCTTGGGATAAACCTGGCGACCCAGATCGGCTTTTAAAATCCGTTTCGCGTAAATAAAAAAACAAAAAAAAAACACTTTAAAAAAAACCAGGACTTGTGTAATGGTGTTATTGAATTATTATTTGTGGACTTGTGTTATCAACTTTAATACTTCAATTGTTATTTTGGATTTTGGAGTATGAATTAATTTTTCTTAATCAAATAATGTTAGTTATATACTTATATATAATAGATACATATATAATTTTGAATTTTTTAATATATACCGGGTCAAACTGAGCCAATTACTAGTCCACTGGTTAGACCACTGATCCACTACCTCAATTAGATCAATGATTCACTACTAAAAAAATGGTCTTCTACGTCGGTCAAAAACGGCATTCAACGATGGTTGTTGACCGTCGTAGAAACCAACAACATTTTCAACGGCGGGTAAGAAGACACCATCTTAAAAAATCGACAACTTTCTAAGACGGTGCTTATGTAAGCATCGTCTTTGAAATAAAAATTATTTTTAATTATTTATATTTTTCCTGAATGATATCCTATGAGAAAAAATATGAATAATTAAAAATAATCTTTATTAGCATGATTGTAATTAATATTAATATTAAAATTTATTTAAAAAATGAATATTTAAATGATAATTTAAATAAAAATAAGAGGTTGACAAATTAAAAATGAATATTTAAATGATAGATTAAAAGTTATTTTATTCTTATCACACTTGAAAGACGGTCATTTTTTTATAATTAGTGTGTGAGGTGCTAACACCTTATTTGTGTATAAATGACATTTTTCTCAAATGGTAAATCATTCCTTATTTTTTTGTTTTTTCAAACGTTGTCCTTAAATAACCATTAATGACAACAATCCTAATTTTCCTTTTTTCAGAAATTATCTTTTTATCTTTTTTTTAATCGTCATCCCGACCCACCTTGTCACAGATGGCGACTCCATGAAGGTAGGCTCGTAATTTCAACCAAATCTTCACGGATTCCAAACTGCTTAAGGAATATCATTCCACTCTGCAAGGTGGGCACTCGGGTTTCTACCACACATATAGAAGGCTCACGGCAAATCTGTATTGGGTGGGCATGAAGAACTCCATTCAACAAATTGTGTCAGAATGTGATGTCTGACAAACCAAAAGTATACTTGTGGCCCGAGAGGATTGCTCCAACCCCTTAACATTCCTTATTAGATTTGGGAGGAAATTTCTATGGATTTCATCACTGGACTTCCTAAGTCCAGAGGTTTTGTGGTAATTCTAGTGGTTGTGGATGGTTTATCCAAATATAGTCATTTTATTCCCTTGAAGCATACACATATAGCTCACGGATTAGCTAAATTTTCACCAAGAAGATCGTTCGGCTTCATGGAGTTCCTGCTTCCGTTTTGAGTGACAAAGATCTTATTTTGTCACCGGATTTTGGAAGGAGATTTTCAAATTGCAGGGGGAGCAGTTGAAGATGATCAACAGGTGTCTCGAGACTTTCCTTCAATGTTTTATTGCTGATCAACCCAAAACCTGGGTGTTGTGGTTGCCTTGGGCGGAGTATTGGTACAATATCACATTTCATGTCTCTACTGGTACCACACCATTTCTTTATGGACAAAAACCTCAAATGCTAATTCTTTTCTTAATTGGAGAAACAAAGGTGGAAGCTGTGCAACGAGACTTGCTGGACAAAGATGAAGCGTTACGTCCAGTGAAGTATCACTTGCAGCGCCATCAGTGTAGAATGAAGTCCTATGTTGATCGAAAAAGGACAGAAAAAGTTTTTGAGATAGGAGATTGGAATTTTCTGAAACTACGCTCTCAGGGACAACAAACTGTTGAAGCGGGCATTTGGCCCAAGCTGGCTCCTTGTTACTATGGTTTGTACCAAGTAATTGAACGAATAGGAGTTGTAGCATACAAAGTGTAGTTACCGGAAACTGCACGAATACAGGGTAGAGGAGGACATTCCCTTTGTGAACCAGAGGCTATTTTGGCAGGTGAATTGGTTAGCCAATTGCTGATACATTGGAAGGGCAAGCTGTTGAAGAAGCAACCTAAGAAGAGGAGTTCAATTTTCGGAGTCAGATTTTGCGGTTCAGACTTGAGGACAAATCTGTTCCTCAAGGAGGGGACAATGTTAGCACCCCAAATGTGGACTCAGAGGCCCAATTTGAGGGTTTATTCCAGAAGGAATAAGAAAAGGAATGAATGAGTGTTGAGGTGGCAGAGAGAAAGTAATAGGTTTTGGGTGTTTTGGGTTGTGAAGGGAATTCTATTATAGGGATCCTGAGGGGAGGAGGGAGGGGATTTGTGGTTGAAGTTAGTTATGGGCAGAGAGTATTTGTGTCTTTGAAGGAGCTTTTGCTCTGGGCAATAGAGATTACGATTTCGTTGTATTTCCTTTTATGCTTCACACAAATTTCTCAATAGTGTTTTGTTTGTTCACTACTAGTTTTTCTTATTTCTGTTTGTGGTTTCTAACATATTTCTTTTTTTTAAAAAAATAAAATAAAATAGATTTACCCTCCGATTCTTTCAATTGTCTGTTTCACTATTTTATGTTCTGAGGTATATGGGCTTGACCTGTGATAAGAGCTAAGAATCACGACTCCTGGCATATTATTACTATTAGGAAAATTATTCCATTTTTTTTTACTGAAAAAGTTGATGAAGGGAGATGTTGAGAATCACGTCAATTACAAATATAATTAAAGTAAGCCCGTTAAAAGTATGAGTGTAAATGATGTAAATTGAATTGAATTTAAATTAGTTTTCAACTTAACTTCTTTTGATCCTTTTGCGGATTTTCCACATTCACATGGATGGTAATTAGACTCAAACTTAATGAGTATTTGCAAACAAATACTTCCTATGAATGAAGAAAATTATGTACTACATGAATCTGAGTTAAATATGTGTATTATAATTTTATGGTAATGAGTGTTGGTATAGGTACTTATTACCTAACTCCCTCCATTTTCACACATATTTAATATGTTAAAATAATAACGAATATAACATTTATATCCCTATAACTTTAAAGTCACAACTCACAAATCTTATTTGATGACTTAATCTGTTACGATTGAAATTCCTAATTCCTTATTATCATCATCCATGATCCAACATCTACATCTTCGTGTCCAATACTATTGCAAAGTAACTTTTCAAGTTTGCTGGTTGAATAATATCATTACTGGAACATCTAACCACTTCATCTTTAAACAAAAGTGTAAGTTACAAGTTCAAAATAGGTTTTTTTTTTTTTTTTTTTAATTTTAAGAATTTTTTCAGTCACTGATAATTGTTTTTTAGGTAACAAAAACCAAGCTGAATCTGACATGTTTTTTTGAAATGCTTTGTCTCTTATAGTTGACTTTTTTTTACCTGAGTTTATGAAGAGTACAACTAGACCATTTTTTGCTTATTTCTTGTGGCCTTTTTTCACAAAGTGGAGAGTTAAAAATACAAGAATGTTTTGTTTCCATCCTCTGAGTTGTCTTAGGTGTTACATATGCTGATATTTTCCTTGAGGTCATTGCTACAAAATTAATTGGAGCTTTTTCAAAGGCTAAGGTTTATTTTGGAGTACTTTATTAGGATTGTATTCTAATGATCATCTAAAATTTACCTTTTTGAATGAAACGACATAAGAGATGATATAAGGAATGGTGATTATTTTGAAGGCTTGGATTTTTCTTTTCTAGTTTACTTGTGAACGTTTATTTGGTTAATACATAACCCATTGCTTCATTAGAGTTAAACTATAAATATGATGCAAATATCAACTCTTAATATCAGCTGGGTTACTCAGACTTGAATTTGCTCTTTTCCCCCCTAGCTGGTGTACCTTTTTTTTTGTGTGTGTGGATAGAGTTGCATACTTCATTCTTGTTTTCAGCAACTACGGGTGGAGTTACTTGTTACTTGAGGTTTTCAGATCAGTTATCCTAAAGCACGTAAAATCTAGATTTGTTCTTTGTTTTTGGACTTTGAAAATATCTGACAATTTAATCTCATTGTCACAATTTCACTTTTTGTTGGCAGATTTTAGTTCTCTGATGTCTCGTAGCTCAAAACAATTTGTTCACTTTCTGTTTCCGATGAAACAAAACTTGCAACAAATGCTAAAAACATAACTTATGTTGTTACTCCAGACAATGCCTGACATATACATATGGTAGAAACTTGGTAGTTTTTAGATGCTAAATGCTGAATACATGATGAATGGGCAAAACAACATGATAAAGTTTGGAAGTAGACTCAATAGTTCTCTTACACACATGTTTTTACCCAAACCTCTGTATGCTTGTTCAGAACTCACAACAATTTGAAAAATTATTGCACAACTTGGATAGCCCATTGGCTCATTGTCCTGGAAGAACTTGGAGAAATAGAACTAGCCAAAGTTGTGGGTTTCTTCCATCCAGATTACACCTGTCAAAGATTGTATTCCGCCCTGGGAAATGGTAATTGAATGTTTCAGCATTGGTATCAATTACATTTGTTCCTCAGCTTCCCATAAACCATGAAAGTATACGTGTAATCAAATATATGCATCGATTGTAATAGTCCACGTGCTCAATTGTAATAGTCCATATATGTGTAATTAAAATTAGAGAAAAAATGTTGATAATTTTCTTAAATTTCATAAAACATTTGTGTAAGTTAAAAAAACGAAGAACTATGTAATATCTTTAAATTTCATGAGAGATTTATGTAATTTACTCTTTTTTTTTGTTAGAAATAAAAATAGTTTTTTTTTTTATTTTGAGAAGATATAAATAGTGTTTGATACACGATTTGGTGTGAAAAAAAAAAAAACGAAGTTTGACTTTATTCAACGAAGTTTGGTAGATAGGAAAATAACAGAAGAAATAAAATTTTAAAATTTAAATTAAAAGAAAAGTGAAAAAAAAATAGTTTTATGTATTGAACTCGATTTTTCTTAAAATTTTTCTTCAACCAAACATATTTTCTTTTCAAACAGACCCGTATGTGCGATAAAAAAAAAGTGGGCCACGGCACGTGACAGAAGTCACGGCATAGCAGAGAGATTGAGAGTTGTGATATCATCACCTGCCGGTCCCATTGCGCCCTCTTGCGTTTGTGGCGAGCAACGAGGTGCGCAAAAGCATTCTGCAATTCAAAATTAACTTGTCTGACACTGTCCCCACCAGCAGGTAAATGTATCATCACCCTCACCCTGCAGTTTCAGATTTAGCGTTAGATTTGGGAGACGCTGTGCCTGACTTTTTCAGATTTTTTTTATATTGTTTATACAAAAAGGAGAAAGTTAAAATATAAGTAAGCCTGTGTTACGGTTGATAGAAAAAAAATGAATAAAAGTGTAAAAAAAAATTTAAAAAATGAAAGAGATTAAACTGAGTTGTTTGATAAAAATGAAATAGAATAATAAATAAATAAAAATTTTAATTAAATAAATTAATCGGTAAGAAAATTAAAAAGAGCATCTTATTTATAAAATTTAAACTTTACCCATAGAATTTTTTCAGGCCACGTAAACTTCTTTTTTCATTTAATAATATATCCTTGTTTGGCAGCATAATCCAATTTCGTTTTTAGCAAAATTATATTTTCAGTCTCTTTAGTTATTTTTAATTTTGATTTCAATCTCTCTTTAAAATTCAAATTATGGTTATAAAAAAATTAGCTCTAACATTATTCTGTTTGTCAATCAAAACGTGATAATTAATATTTTTTTGTTAATTCAAATTTGAACTTAAAGATCATATTTAAATGATTTAACATAATTGAGAGTTTAAATTCATAAATAAATTTAAAAATAAACTAAAATCAAAATAAAAAACAACTAAATAGATCAAAAATACAATTTTAGCTTGATTTTTTTAGTGCATGGGAAATTGGTTCTCCTTCTACAAATCCCATAAGATAAAAGGGTAGTTTTAGAAATCGGTTGAAGTCACGAATTTCTTGTAGATTTTTACCGCATCTTATGTTATTGTTTAAGTGAAATCAAAATGTGTGGGGTCCTATATTTTTTCATAACTTCCCTAGCTGATTTTGTAGGTTCGGAACAACTGAAAGTCATACTTTCCACCACTTTCTTTACACTCCCTCAATTTCTCTAGTACGGAGCACCACCTAAACATGTAAAAGGTAGGGAAAAAAATGTAAAAGACTGAATAAAATAAGAGAAAGAATGAGATCACAGTGGACTAATGGGTCATTTATAGCCGGTAAAAGAATAAATAATTTAGTATATGAATTAAAGTTTATAAACATAAATTTGAATTAAAAATGTGTTAAAGATTTAGATTTGATGATTTTTTTTTCATTATCATGTGATTTATATTAGGATTTTTTTTCAAAAATATGTTAATGAAATGAGTTTTTTTTCTTCAAATAATACTAATCAAACCTATTGTTACTTGATTTTGTTGTTGAATAAATGTTGCTAACGAAAAATGAATTTTCAAAAATAACTGATTTGAACTAAAACTTAGTTCATGTTTGGACGCACATGGACTTCCAAGAATTGAAACGGAAGCATATTGTAAAATATGTGAATAAGATCGTGGTACATTGTTCCTTCAACACCAATACAAAAACTTTGGCTGTGTTTAGTTTGGCATTTGGGCCATCGAAATTGGAGTTTAGCCCTCACAAAAAATTATACATGCATGCTTTACAAATCTTTTTCACAATTGAGTTGATTGTGTCTTTCATTCGAGTTGAGGTTGAGTCCATAATCCCATCAATGGTCTTCTTACCTGTCTTATACTCAAACAACATTCATAAATTTTATGATTAATAAAATATCTTTCACTTTTTTTTTTGCATGTTGGTCCATCTAATGTATTATTTTTTTACTTTTTTCCGATAATTCTTTTCATTTTTTCTTTATAAAATTTGATATTCGCTTTCCTGTGGATTTTTATTTTATTTTTATATTCGACAATTTTGTAGGTGTTACTGTAAGACAAGAACGTGGTGAAACAGTGCATTAAACTGTAGACTGTTATAACGATAACAATGAAAAAAGAACTGTAGAGTGAATAAATGTGGGCATAAATCGAGGATTTAGCAGAATGGCAGGGCACGTGATGAGCAAACCTAACAGTCACAGAGGGAATCTAACAAAGCCGGTTCCCGAGACATATGGCGATAAAGCATCCAACAAAAGCAAAAGCAAAAACAAAACAGCTAGCAACTGGTCCACCACGTTACCATCATCATTCGCATTTCTCACCACACCACATAATATTAATATTATTATTATTATTACTTTTCCACAGCTTAAAAGGATAAAAAAAGATCAAGTGTGGTGGTGAAAATCCCATGCGCTCCCTTCCATCTGCCTTATTTATGGAAGCCAACAAGGGTAGCTAGGAATAGGCATAGGTAGGGTTTTCATCATGGTCAAGGGTTATTGATGCACCCTTTAACCTATGAGGTCATGTGTATATATATTATATATATACATAGAACATTTTGTCCTCAATCTTGTGGAGGATTCTAGATCTCAGATCTAGGGTTTTGTTTTGCTCTTCTTTCTAAGAAATACGAAAAAGTTTGGTTTGTGTTGTGTATTGTTGTTAGTTTACTTTGTAGTTTCATGCTCTTGTCCAGATGAGGGATTCAGACAGGTTTCTAGTTCCCATTTGGGTGTGTTTATGTAGATGAGTCTCTGCGATTAGGTTCATGGTCTTGTGTTTTTGGTGTTTTACTTAGTGGGGGTGGTTCTAGCAAGGGTTTAGGTGGTGAGTGGAATGAAGTTGGAAAGTTCTTGGTTAGGTTAGGTTTTGAACTTATTATTATTAGGTCAAAGGGAATCACAAAACAAAGGGGGTTATGGAGTGGAGCTCCTTGAAGTCCAATTGAGGATCTTACTGGGTGGATTGAGCTGCTTAGCTATGGATCCCACAGTTCTACCCATCATTAAGTGCTTTTGTGGTAGTCTTGTGGCTTCCATATCTGGGGAGCTTCATTTGCCTTTATAGTATTATCCTTCTTTGGATTGAAGGGAGCTCTACACCCTTCTCCCCTTTTGTCACATAATTTAGATTTGATGATTGTTTTTTTTTTAGTTTTTCATTTTTCTCTTTTGCCATAATCTCGTTCTTGCTCTGGAGTATCCTTGTTCAAGGTATGTACATGATTAGATCCATACTGAATTTGTCTATCACTGAAGTGAGCCTGATATATATGGAACCTATTTGATCATTTTGGAAAGCTTATTTGTTGCTATAATCAATTTTTTTATTGTTGTATTTGTCTAATTTTAATTAATTTGCTGCACGTTCTGTTGGATCTGGACATGCATGCTTGAAAATATATGGTCTAGCGGAGTTTAGGACACTAGATTGCATGTATTGTCAAGTATGTTAGTTTTATTGTTGAACTCAGTGCGAATTTCCTAGGAATTTCTCATCCCTAACATTGTTGTACGGATGTATGCTCATGACTCTTGCTCTTGCTCTTGGCTGTGTCGTTGATTTGTCTACATATTTATTGATTGGTTGATGAGACATGTGACAAGTCTTGGGCTTATAGATCGTACAAAGTGCTTATAGAAGGTTCAAGACTGTGATTCGTGCGGTTTTGTGTAACTAAAGATGACAAAACCGCAAATACTTTGGTTATATTATGATGATGTCCCCTTAGGATAATTTTTGTTGGAAAAACAATGTGAATGTTTTACTTTACATAATTTAACTGAATTTTTTGGATTTTGATAAATAAATCTTCAATTAGTTGGTAATTGCGAAATCGTTCTTCCCAGTTTTGTTTGGTTGGACAAAACATACGCGGATACGATTGCCTAAACTTAATCAAATAAGAGGAAATGATTCGTGCCTGAGTTGCGTATGTTGTATAGTTATTTTTTTTTTAATGATAGGGTGTATGGGTTCAATTGGATGAACTTATGAAAATGCTAGATGTTTCTTCAAGGTAGATTGATTTAAAAGAGTATTATTATGTTTTGCACTAGTCGACGAGAGATTAGATGATAAAGCATTCCGCCAATAGTCGCCAAAACAAGGATGGGGTTTAAATCCACCGTATTAAAAGTGGTAGATATAAAGGACGATTGTCGTAAGGTACTACTCTACTGGTTTGTAACTTGGACCATGTAAAATAATGAGACGAAATGTTTGAATATTTTTCATGTAAATAAACCCTCTACTACGATACATAAGTCTTGACATACAAGTTTAGATATTTGCTAGATTTTAAGCTGAACCAAGGTGATTGAATTCTAATCCAGTTAATGGACTGGCTAAATTTTTTAATTTATTGTTTCCACTTTTCGAGGTACGTCAGATGTCATATCAATCTCAGTTCTAGTCATTAGCATTTAATTAGGTAGTTAAACGTACCCTTTGTTTGCAATTTGGTTGTTGGTGAGAAATAGTCTAAGTTATAATTTTTTCATGGTAAAAGCAAACTTTTTTTTTTTTGTATTTTCCCATAAATTATCATAGTTTTTATGAGATGAAATTTGTTCTTACATGTTATTTAAATATATTATCATTTTGCTTAAAATGTTTTTGTTTTTCGTATAACTAAGTTTTTTTTTTGTTTCTCCACTATTAATCTAGCCATAGAAATAAGGACCGGATTACTATTTTGCATACATGTATGGATTAAATTATTAAATTATAAATGTGCGACATATGTAAGACCTCAATCTGTAATGAGATTTTATAGTAATGACAAAGATCAAACCGATAACGTTTACGGATAGAATTCGGTGGAGACTCAAGTACATGTAAAATTGTCTGAAATAATGTTTCAGTACATGTAGAATATGGTTTTTTAATTTTGGTATTTAAAGTTTAGTTTTTTAATTTATTACCTATTTCTTTTGTTTAATTTTATTGTAGGTGAATTTTTAGTAACTGGTGACATGGATAACCAAGCACCACGGCAACGAGATCAAGTCATGTAGAAGTTGCCAATAGTAAAATTTTACCATATTGAGTTATATGTGTATATCTTCGGTCTCAAAAAAAATTAATTTATACTAATTGAAAAAGGTAGTTAATTATATAACTTTAGTTGAATTAACAAGAGTTATCAAAATTAGAAATTAAATTAAATGAATAATACTTTTAAGAAAAAATTAATTTTAAAAAATTTATAATTAATGTCAAGAAATTATTATTTTTTTTCTTATAATGGAATACTCGATTGTGTATAATTTATGTAGGCATTTTGACAAGAATAGTATATAAAAAAATTATTTACGATAAAAGAGTGGCATGAGAAATATTTACAGTACAGTATTGTTTTGACATTGTAAACTTTGGGAGGCGTCAGTCAGTCAACATGACGCACCACACGCACCACCCTGCAATCTAAATATCTCATACTATTCTTTTTTGAAAAAGTTTTATTTTTTAAATACTATTTTATTCAAAAAGTCAATGTATGTACTCACTAGCATTTTAGCCTATAAATTATATTATAATAAAATGAAAAAATAAATAATATTTTTAGATATAAAAATTATATTTTAACTTTATAATGAACAATTCAAATAAATATAAAGTTATTTTTAATGAGAAAAAGACATATTATATGATATAAAAAGGTGATCAATTCATAATCCGAAATGTAATATTACATAATTATTTATTGTTATAATTTATTTTGTTGGGTGTTATTACTTTTAACTGCTATGTACTAAAGCTGTCTAATGGTACTAAAGCTGTCTAATGGTCATGATTCATGAACAAATTTAGTGAAAATATATAAAATATATAAATATTAAATCAAGATTAATATAATAATATTAGTTATTTTATTACTTATTATTATTAAGATTAAAATAATATTATGGGAGGATATTATATGATATTCAATAATTAGTTATTAATAGTTTAAAAATATTTTACGAATTCTAAAAAAAAATCAACTTGGTCAAATCATGAATTCGGATCACCGTTTTTTTTTCAAATCAAATCGGGTTAAACTGGATTGATCTAGGTCCACTCTATTTTTGATCCAATAGCAGCTTAACTGGTTAGACCATCAATTTCCAATCAAACCGGTCTGATTAGTCAAACCAATATGATTTTCACAGCTATGATGTAAATTTTATACTAGTTTTCAGTTATGGATGATATTTTTCTTTAAAAAAACTTTTGAAATTCAATTTAGATATAGAGGTAAAAGATAAAGACATAATTGGACCAATGAGGATTAGGTTTAACTCGCAGAAGGCACTAGTCATTACAACGTGGCCAATCAAAATTTGAATTTCCATTAGAAAAAGTGTTCATATTTAATTCACAATCAGGCATGGACAATATTGCTTTTGAAAAAGATACTTGTGGAAATGAAAAAAATATATAAATTAAATATAGAGATAAAATAATGCATAAATTAGAATTTAAATTTCACAACAAATTGATTGATTAAATAATTAATAAAATAATATCCAGTATATGTTAATCACTTAACTGGGGAAGAATCAAATAACACCAATATAACTCCTTTACACCAAATTCAAATTATTAACACGTAATGATCTTACGGTTTATAATATCTTAACAATATAATTATTTTTAGTATATTTTGACATTTAATCAATTAAGTTTAATAAATCTATTAAATCATTTTACTTGATTTAATTGATTATTAGATTGATTTAAAATTTCACTTTAATTTATTATTTCATTGATAAAAAAAATAAATTTCTTTAAATATTTTTAAATAATATTTTCAAAATGATTTTGAATAAAAGATTTTTAATACAATATTAGTGCATTTTTTGTTTGGTTCTGCTGTATAATAATTTTGTGCACCAACTTTTTTATTTCATATAAATCTATTTTTACTTTTTGAGCTAGAGTATGTTTGCGTGATTAGTTAAATATTAACACACAAAATTAATTAACTGATTATAGTTAAATATTTTAATAAATTAGTTGATATGATTAAATTAACAAATTTAATTTAAAATTACTTTAATGATTATAATAAACTATTTTATGACTCCTGTTATTAAACATATTTTAGATTTTGTTATTGGAAAAAAGAATTGTAAAGAAAATTAATTTGTCACTTAATTTAACTGATTTATTAACCTTTTTTTCCGAGGTCGATTGGTAACCTAATTGATTGTTAAAAAAAACATGTTTAAAGTTATTTTACCAAATCTTCGGATCATTCAATATTAATTATTTAAATTTGAAGTTCTCTCCATGTTCATTCGTTTAAAATTTAATTTAAATTTTAAAAATAAACAGATTACAAGAGATAGATGTAGTTTTTTTTTTTTTTTTTTAAAAAAAACTCTATTTTCTATTTCCGTCGCGTCCCAGCATACGTACACTATTGCCAAAACTCATAGCATATACAGAAGAAGGTAGAAAGAAGTAAGTAACCTACGATACGAACATGACAGAGGCAGAGGTTTTCGTCTTCCGAGGAACACTGCGTGGCCACACCGACACTGTCACCGCAATAGCCACCCCAGAGAACAACAACAACAACTCCGACAAAATCATCGTCAGTTCCTCCCGTGACAATTCCTTAATCGTGTGGCGCCTCACTAAGGAATACTCAAACTCTTACGGTGTTCTCCACCGCAGGCTAACCGGTCACTCTCACTTTGTCAGCGATGTCGCTTTATCCTCCGACGCCGATTTCGCCGTCTCCGCCTCCTGGGACGGCGAGCTCCGCCTCTGGGACCTCTCCACCGGCGCCACCAAGCTCCGCTTCATCGGTCACGCCAAGGACGTCCTCTCCGTCGCGCTCTTGAACGACAGTGTTATAATTTCCGGCTCACGTGACCACACCATCAAGGCGTGGAACACGTGCGGCACGTGCATGTCGACGGTGGACAACGGCAGCGGTGACGGTCACACGGATTGGGTTTCATGCGTGCGGTTCATTCCGGACGCGGCGCCACCGAGGTTGGTGTCGGCGTCGTGGGACGGGAGCGTTAGGGTTTGGGACGTGGACGTGGACGTGGACAAGGGCGCGTTGAGGAAGAGGTTTACTCTCTCCGGGCACGAGGGTTACGTGAACGTGGTGGCGGTGTCACCGGACGCGTCGTTGGTTGCGAGTGGGGGAAAGGATGGGGTGGTGCTGCTGTGGGATATGGCGGGTGGGGTGAAGATTTATGAGTTTGAGGTTGGTTCGGTTGTGCATGGGTTGTGGTTTTCTCCAAACAGGTATTGGATGTGTATTGCCACGGATGAGAGTGTTAGGGTTTGGGATTTGGAGAGTAATAGCATTATAAAGGATTTGAATGTCAATGGTAACAACGACCACTACAATTATGTCAATGGTGGGACTGAGATCACTGCCAACAACAAGGTTGGTGTTCAACTTTTTTTGTCTATATAAAAAGAAAATTAATAACACTCAATTACAGATACATATTTGTGAAAATTATAGTGATAATTGTAGGAAAAACAGTCCTTATACGTGTACAAAATCAATTAACACCTTAAGGTAAAAAAAAAATATTGATATGATAGATAATTGAATGTGATAGGAAGAAATAGTCAAAGAGAAATTAACTTTATTGATGGGGTGTTTGATATTTAGGAATGTTGAAATATAAACACTTTAATTATAGTTATAAATTACTTAGTAATTTCTCATGTATTTTCTTTGCTAGTACATAATGATTGGATATCTAGTGTGACTCAAATTAATTTTAGAAAATAATTTATTTTTTGTCTCCCCTTTTATCTAAACCAGGCATATTGTTGGTCTTTTGAGGTTTAAGTGATAATTTGTATTAATTGTTTTCATTCTTGTTAGTTGCAATTAGTGTAAACCTGGTAACGTTTTTGCGAACAATTAAGTGCATTTTAGGGCTGTAAAAAAAGGGCATTTTAGGAGTTAGGACTGTTGTTTATACTTCGCAAATCATAGATTGAAGAGTGAAGACTGAAAGTTGAAGTTTCTTTTACACATATTTGGTAAAATCACGGTCGAGTTGTATTTAAAAATGATTTTTTGTTCTAAACCTTAGTATTTTTTAACTATAAGCCGAAAGGCACGGAATAAACTGTCAAAGGATAAATGAAAACTTTCGAGGATAAAAGTAGCATGCATTACCACTTTAAACCACTAAATTGACAGCTCATTTTGTGTGTGCCTTTTCCGTTACTGCTACTGTTGTGTTTTTTGAGTTAACGATGATTATGGGAGTAATTAGACAAATTAATCTTTTTGGGACATAATGGGTCTATTCTTTCTAAATCCCTTATTCTTTTATCTATGTTAATGATATTCAATTGGAGTAAATATAGTGAAATTGCTGTTTGGGAGATTGATAGGGATGTGATGATTTTCATGTTGTGTGACATAGGATGATATTTCAAACTTAGCTTATTGCATGGAATTGTCTTTCAATTTGTATGTTAATGTATATTTTTCTTTGACGTGGTTTCACAGGATATTTATTGCACGAGTATGAATTGGGATGCTGATGGGAACACGTTGTTCTGTGGTTACACCGACGGTCTAATCAGAATATGGGAAGTCATTAGCTGAGCTTCTCGGTGATTTTTCAGTTGCTGACATGTTTTGATTTTTAGGGGTAAATTTAGATTTGCATTTGGTTTCTTTTTCTTTTTCCTTATTGGTTGAATGGATTCTCATAAATTTAAGGTATGCTTGATTCAATTAGACAATTACTATTTCGTAGTTTGATTCGAGAAATAGACTACATAAATTGTGTAAACTTTTGATGAAGAATTCACATTTAGAAATTGATTTAGTTTTATTTTAGGGGAAGGATATTGAGGTTACATATAAGAAACAAGTGAAAAGTTGAGAAGTCATAAATTTAATCGCCATAAGTTACTTTTTGTCCAAGGATAAGGAAAAAAATATAAAGAAGAAAACTCAAACTTTCATTCATAGTCATTCTTTTTTAAAGTTACAAAGTTTTTATTATTTATAGGCTAGATTGACTTTACACATTCCACTAAGAGTTAAGTTCCACTACAAATAAAATCTCATTAATCACTATAATAACTTGAGAAGCCTAAAAATATAAAAATTGACCTAAAACAAAATATAATTAAAAGTTAAAGGAAAATTAAAAAATGAATCTTAATTAATTATTTAACCCAAAAGTTACCTAATCCATCCAAATAAACTCCGACTCATAATTACATTTTGAGTATAAACTCTTGGATTCATTATACTATTTAAATTATTATTTTTAAGTTTGTTGAATTTATCATCATGAAAAATCTACCGCAAAAACCTAATTATAGTGTGTTTGGTTCTGGTTGGTGATCCTTTGACGCACGTAGCTTCGAAGCTACCAAGACCTGCTTTCATGTATTTGAGGGTGAGACGTGGAGAGATAATATAGGATTCGCGTTGGTTAATTGTTTCCAAGCATGCACTAGAGGTATAAACACTGCATTGGTACTTTTGGAAAGTGTTACGAACATAAGTTAGTCAATTATGAAGTAAAATTTTAACTTTTTGTAGAGTCAAACAAAGGTCTCTAAAAAAATATTTTGTGAAAGTTTGTGAAAGAATACTTATGTTGAATAAACTTACAAGAGGTTGAAACTTTTCAAAAATATATCACAATTAATTCATTTATGCTTACAATACACCCTAACAATAAACAAAGTTCAGTAAAATATGAAGATCCAAAGAATAATTAAACCTAAAAATAATCACTTAAAAAACTCCATGCATTTATTCTCAATTTTCAAAATAATAATATAAAAGATATATAATCTCGTTATGATGGAAAAGTATTTTGATAATGGTCTGGGAAGCGAAACAATTAACGGATCATTTAGCTAAGAACGACCTTCTGGTGGATGGTCGTGTTGTTTATGATAATGTTCCCGCCTTTGACCAACTTCCCACTTCGGCTTATGTGTCGTCCACGTGTTTCCCTCGTGACTTTTAATTTTCTTGTCTCGTTTGGGACCTATCCCCTTTATTCCAAAGAAAAAGGAAAATGTATTTTGAATATCTTTCTCATAAAAATTAAGCATTTTTAAAAATATATTTTTTATGATAATAAACAAAGATTACTAATTTTTTATTTTAAAAAAATTATTAATAAGGATATAAGTGATCCGAATTGAGTTGATTTTTTTTCATCTCAATCCAATTAAAGTTAGTTTAATTGAATTGAATAAGTTTATCTTTTTTTATTTTACCAGTTCATTCTAACTTTAATTGAATTAGATCGGATTAAAAAAATATCATATCTTTAAGTCTTAAATTTTTTTAAAAAAAGTTCTCAAACTCAAAAATATTAAAAATATTCTTTTATAGAATAATATGGACATTTAAAAAATAAATATTCACAAATTATTCTACTAATATATAAAAAATATCATATAAATAAATAGAACATTAACATATACTTACACTATCATTCATATAAAATAATATTATTACCTTAAAATTAACAAAAAAAAAAACTTCAAAACATTATATAACCTTAGTTTAGGCTATATTAGTAATTTACTTAACATAACAAAAAAAAAACTTCAAAACATTATATAACCTTAGTTTAGGCTATATTAGTAATTTACTTAACATAGAGGTGGGTTGAATCTTGATATGATCCAAAATTATAAATCTCTCACAAAATTTAATTTTAATTGAATTCATTAAATTAAAATCAATTCAATCCAACAGACATTCACATATCATATCCCTTACAACCCTAATTACTAAGTTTTATATTAGAATATATTTTTTAATCTGTAACAAGCACACGGCCTTACAATTTCATCGCGATAAAAAAAATTGCTTTAACTCGGGTCCACAAATTATCAAAACTAGTCTAGAACAAAACGAACTCCGTACATGGTCTTTCAAATAAAACTCATGCTAACTTTCATACCTTGACATCATATCTATATTTGATAAAAAAAAATAACAAGATAAATTTTAAAATTGCAAAAATATTAGTTCAAACCCGTACTCTATCGATGGTTTTGGAATAACTTTTGTTATGATTCTGTACTCAATCAGTTTTTAAAGAAACTCGACATCAGTTTTCCAAAATCCAAACGCTTCACATTGACGCCTGAGATCTTTAAGAATAGAAACAATATAAACTGGGAACAGAAGAATTATGGCAATCGGTTGGTATACAAATTGCGCCAGGCCGAAAATCTGTACACAGGCCCAAGCTCAGCATAAGGAACTCGAAACTCACTGTACCTAAACCAACTTCAAATTCAAGATCATGGCAAAGTTGGCTTTCAATTACTTCAACAATTTTGTATATGGATTAGCCACTACCCAATTTCACGGCACAGGTTTTAATTAATTGTCTTCTATTCATACCTAGGAATGGAAAAAAAAAAAAGTATACCAGGCCAAAATTTGGATAATTAGCATCACCTTTATAAAAACCTACTGGGTCGTTTTCGCTGCCTCGTTGGCCTGTTTTGCAAGAAGGAAGTAAGAAGCTCATCATCCTTTTCTTCCACAACGATGTCCATTGGTTCAGCAACACCACCATGCAAAACAGTCTCCTTTTCAACATGCTTTGACATTGACAGTCCACTATCATCAGGTATGATGATGGTCGAAGAGCATGCACCACGTCCGTTAGCAGCTTGACTTCCTTTCTTTGATTTGTTTCCCAGAAAGCATGCAAGGGTCATTTCCTCATGATCACCACCTGTCAAAGTGTTTGCATCCTCTGGTTTTCCCACTCGTCTATCAGAAGCAACATTCTGCTGCACAAACAAATTTTCAGTTCCAACAGTATCAAATGACTTAGACAAGCCGATTTGGTCATCAAAGGGGTCTTGACTTTCAACCTGCTTATTAGAAACATCTATACTCCTAGAGGAGAAGGAAGCCTGACTCAAATCTTTGGTAAATCTAGATAGCATCTCCTTTGATTTATCGCGTAAAAAGCATGCAATAGTTATGTTGTCTGAATCTTGATTTCCAGAACTCGCAATACAGGTAGATTGACTTTCTGAACTCTCAATACAAGTCTTGACCTTCTCACTACAATATATATCCACTACTTCCTTGGGACAATTTCGAGTTTTTTTTGTATGTCTCTTGGACCTCATCTTCTTGGGAACATTGCTGCATGCAGAGACTTCACCATAAGTCTTGATCCCATCATCACTATATACCTCTGTATCTTGTACTTCCTTGGTATGAAGTCGAGCTCTTTTTGCAAGTTTCTTACTCATTTTCTTGGGAACATTGCTGCATGCAATGAATGAGAATTAGAAAACAAAGGTATAATTGGAGCAATATTCAATTTAAAACATTATATGACCAGCATATTATACTGAAACAATAATCCTAACAAAGCTGGCATCATATCTGTAAGTTGTTAAGAATCAAGAGGAAAAAGAAAGGGAGATTAAAGGGGGCGTACCTTGACTTGGCCTTCTTGCGGAGATTTGAAGCACCAACATCAGATTTTGGAGCTGGCACGGGTAAAGGTAGAAAGTCATTCAGTGTAATGGCTGGGCGTTCAGATTCTCGATCAACAAAGTTACAACCAATAATAGACCTTTGCTTCTTTCTTGCTTCTTGAAGCAAAGGAACATATTCAGGACATAACACCTTCCATCTCCTGTTCAATGAAAAGAATACATATAAGATCATAGAAATTGAAGATTTTTAGATTTTTTATCAATGAAGTTAAGTTTAAACTCATACTTCCGGCATTGAGAATCAGTACGAGGTGGCACTTCTTCAGCAATCTTAGACCAGCAGTATCCATGCTTGACAACTGCAGCTTCTAATCTTAAATCCTCTTCCTCAGTCCATCCACCCCATTTCAAAGAAGGATCAAGACAATTGAGGTATCTGCCATAAGAATGTTCTAGAACTTTAACAAGAACCTATGTCACCAAAATTTTCAAATAAAATGCCATTACCTGTCCCTACACTGAGATTGGATCCGGCCAGGAACATAGTTAGCTATTTGATTCCATTTTCGTCCAAAAAGCATAACCGCTACTGTTATGCGTATATCTTCCTCTCGTGTAAAGCTCCCTTTCTTCTCAGGACAAAGGGATTTTTTCCATCTGCATCAGCAGACAAAATGATATCGAAGCAAATCACTCTCAAAATTTAGACAGGGTTTATGATGCCCTACAAGAAACTAGGAAAGTAATGTACTTCTTCAAAGGATTTTGTATATAAAGTATAAAACAATTCAACCTCCAGAAAAACATAAAATATCACCATCCTAAAGATGTAACTAGATATTACCTCCCAGATGAAACCAAGTTGTAAATTACCAAGTACTGATTAATACAACAGGATAGGATATTAATGTTTTGTGTCACTAAAAAAATGGCAGATGCTTTAGCTCATCTTATAGCAGAATAAATACTTCCATTCTCAACCTTCCAATTTTCAAGACTACTATATAAGCAAATAAGTTAAACAGTAATGGTTCAAACTACACTGAGCTGAAATCAAATTATTGAATTTGACAATCACCAGAAGTCATCAAGGCCAGATAATAACCCCTTAAAAAACGATGATTTCAAGTCACCAGCAAATCAGCAAATTATGGACTAGATATAAAATGTACCCTCTCTTAATTATGGTGAAAGGCTACCATTAAACATTATTTGATTTCAGACAATGGGGTTGCAATCATATGCAAAATGAAATTACAAATATATGACAAAATTGCTAACCAACCTATTTGAGCACTGGGTTCCTGTCCGCCGTTCTAAAACAGAAGCCACAGATTGCCAATCCCTAGCACCAAAACTTGCCACAGCAGAACAGAGTTGAGAATCTTCTTCCTCAGTCCATTCACTATTTAGCATGGAAGGATTTAAGCTCCTTTGGAATCGTGCTAAGCATTGAAATGGAGTCCTGCTTGTGCCCAATGATGTGGCAATATCAAACCAGTTCCTGATGCCAATATCTTGGACAATAAGTAAAAGAGATTTGTCCTCTTCATTCGTCCATGCACCTTGGTTGATCAAAGGATCTTCACAATTCAACCACCTGTGGTTGCAAACCATTAAAATACAGTGAATCATAAGTATGGAATACATCCATTCATAGATATAGGCATTAATCTACAGCCTACATAACAGACATCTGTGATGATGACAACCATCACAGACATATTAAGCACCACCATGTTAACAATCATGTCATGTACAGCCCCACCTGCACGATATGTGTTGATCTTGAACTCTTATTGAAATCCAAAAATGGTAAACTGTCTGTGATGATGATCGTCATAGATGTCTGCAATGCAGGGGAAAAATATTTTTCATGGTAAAGCAATAAACATGAAAAAATAGTTAAAGAACTGTATGGACCAGACTAAGAATACAGCAGAGTTATAATGAAGCAGCTAAGCACTTCTACAATGCATATAAGAGAAAAGTCGATCTTCCCCCCAATGATTGATTGATAGAACATTTTAATACCCAACCTGAATAAACCGGTTAAGTATGGAAACTACATTATTTCATCATAAGCTATTCAAAGGATTGCCATTTGTTTTCAATTTGTTTTCAGTATAACCAAGTACCATTTTTCATGCATAAAAACACAAAAGAAAACTTAACCAATTCAGAAATATATATCTTGATTCTTCAGCACCAGTCCACCATATCAGAAACATAAAACACTATCATAACCAAGAACCATCTTTTCATGCACACAAAAACGAAAGAGAAGTTCACCAAATAGGACATATATACCTCGATTCACATTCAGCACCAGTACGGCCACCAACATACATCGAAGCTATCAGATTCCAATTAACTTTTGGTAAAAATTGTCTAATCCTCTCAGGTGTAATTGCAAGATCTTTAACAGATGCAATTACATCATCCATGCCATTTGCATCTCCAGGCAAGCCCTCAGAACTGTAAAGGAAGTACATCAAAGGGAAAAGTTAAAAACAACAGGGGAAGGGTCACATAGGTCAAACGGCAGTTAGTAATTTAGTAATATATGAAAAAACAGAATTGATATTACCTATCAACAGAAAGTGAAAGTTGAAGCACCATTTCTTGGAATTGCTGCTTAATTCCCTTCAAAAGACTTTCCCTTTCTACATTAGACCATTTTTTCCGATCCAATGAAAGTGGAAATCTTTCCAATACCATCCTATAATTGGCGACATGAGAATTCTCTTCTGGGCCATAACACATTGCAGATGCTTTTTTAGGTTTCTGCTGGGAAAAAAAAGGCAAATCAAGGATTCCCAACATTAATCAGTGACAACTGACAATACTAAGAAAGTGACAAATGCTATGCACCAGTATGTTAGAAAACAACTAAATTACCTAAATCTTTGCACTCGTTTATTAGGTTAAAGTATACTACTAAGCAAGACTGCTAAGCAATACATTCAAACCCCTCAATCCTCATTCACCCAAAACAGGCATAATACTAGAATCAATTATCAAAGCCAGTAAATTTCACACTTCTACAGCATGGCACATGGCATTTTGTTAGTATTTATATTTGTACTATAAATTATTTAGTGTATTATAATATTTAAAATAGCAGTCACCCTGTTTCCTGCTATAGCATCTTCAAAGATGACTGCTACATGACACTATTCGAGATCAGTAACTATGATGTAAAGTATTTCTTTTTTAATTCGTGTTAACATATCTAGGTGGTATATATCTTGAATTTTTAAGAACCCTTCCTCCCCATACCTATTGAAACAGACAACAACCATAGTTCTTCTAATATAAATTTTTTTGTTTCAAATGAAGGAGAATCTTAAACAATATCCAGTAATCTACTCCAGAATATATATATGACCAGTACCATGAATTCACAATGAAATAGTACAAATAATAATTCAGATTTCACCGAATTATAAGAGCATCACACAACTAACCTTAGAGTTCTTTGGAGCAAATGACTTTTTTGAAGATATTAACTGAACACGTGGGTCTTTTTTCAGTGATAACACATTCCCTGTTCTTCTAGTGCATGAAGCCTGGAAGTCCTTGAGAATTTTAATCTTATTCCTCATCTTTTTGTTTTCCTCAATTTTAGCCTCAAACTCAATCAACTTACTTCTAATAAATCTCTGCAAATCCCTATTTTTATTAATGGCATCAATAAAAAACCTAACTACAGGAGGACAGCTCAATCTTTTCTGTGGTAATTTGGATGACCCACAAGCATCAGGTTCAGAACTCTCAACAAAATCACTAAGCTTCATTTCAACGTTCTGAATCAACTCCTTGGTGGCAGCCTCATTGGTATGTTGAGAAACAGGACATAATTCACCAACGTCTGATTCGTAATAGATTGAGTCATTAGCAATGTCACCCTCATAGCCTGGGCTGGAGGTCTGATCCCCCTCGACCAACATTTCCATTCCACCTTCATGAGAACCTGATATTTTCCAAGTTTTTGTTAAAAGATAAATAAATAAGAGAAGCCAAAAAAGATAACAGGCAACAAAACAACTAGGAGAATAGATAAACCTTAATAGGAAAACCCAAGTTCCAAATTGATTAAAGATAGTATCAGATAAGAGCTTATAAAGCTAAGGCACCCCTCACATTACAAGCCAGTTTTGTAATGAATAATAAAAACCAAAATCTAAGAAACATACATCCAAAGTAAAGCAAAAATTCACAATCACTTCAGAGTTCAGAGAGACATTTTGTGTAATCAAAAGCTCATTCAAATGCATAAAAAAACAATATATGGAACAATATAACACCTCACAGCACGCATTAACAGCAACAATTAAACAAAATCAAAACACAAGCAAGTTTGCATAATTTCCCTTTCAATTCAAAAACTACGATCGAACTTCGAAATCAAAATTCAAAATTAAACGAACAGAGAAACTCAAATACCTTCGTCGTAGGTACTAAACCTTTTCATAATGGCGCGCACCGTCTCGAGGTCGTCCACGTCGTCGTCGTCGGACCCGGCAGCAGGCGGTGTCAGCGGCGGAAGAATGGACAGGGGCTGGTAGAGGCTCTGCACTCTCTTGAGACACTCGAGGTCGTCTTGGTCGTCGTCGTCGTCGGTGGCGGCGGGAACGATGGAGTCGCCGGCGAGGAGGAGCGGGTCCTCCGCAGGAATATCATCTTCGGCGGTGGAATTATCGTCGGGGCGAGGGACGGCGATCATGCAGGCTCGGGCGAGCGCGTCCATGTCCTCCTTGAGGCCGTCGTCATCATCGTCGTCGTCGTCGGTGGCGGAGAGATTATCCTTTTCGAAATCGTCGGCGCGAGGAGTCATTGAATAGGGATTGTTAGGGTTTCAGGTTTCTTTCTTCTGAATTTCACAGAAAAAGTGTGAAAGAGTGTGTTTTGGTGTATTTGAAGGTTGCGGTGGTGATGGGTTAAAATTGCCGCGTGTTTTTGTGGGAAAGGGAACAATGGGAGGGTCCAGAATATGGCGTTGTGGTTTTCTTTCTTTCCCCATTCGTTGCCGACTTCAAACGAACTTCAACTTTGGGCTTCCGCTAGGCCCGCCAGATATGTTCCGTTAAGGCCCATTTTGTTTTTCACTTCAGTCTCCGTTCTTCTTTTTCTTTCCTTTTTTGAAAAAGAGGCAAAAGCATTTTGCATTATATTTAATGTCACTGCTCATAATTTAAGAGATATTTTTTTTATTTAAATATGTTTTTTATTTTTTAAGTTAATATTTTTTCCTTTTGGTTTTTATAAGTTTATTTTTTTAATTTTAATAATTATAAGTTCACTGCCAAGCAGGTCTTTCACAATTCAAACTCTTTCCCGGTAAACATTTTCATTGAAATGACGTAATAATCCTCTATAAACAACCAATCAGTCTCCAACACGTCTTCACAGCCACTATGAGCATTTCTCATTGGACTGTACACAAACTCCCGTCACTGACATGTAACACTATCATAGTTTTCCTCGTCACCTCGTTTTTCTTTCGCCGCTTGACGCTCTTCCCGCCATTTTCTGCCTCCCTATTTACTATGTACACAAAAACATTAAAATTTCCGAATCCAATAAAAAGAAAAATGGAATAAACCCAAAACAAAACCCAGAAAGAATCAGAAAACCTAGGACATCGCAAATGGGCATCAAGGATCTTCTGAGGTTCATGAAACCTTACATTGAACCTGTCCACATCAAGAAGTACGCTGGAAAACGCGTAAGAATCAACCCCATTATTCCAAGTTTCGATTTTTCCGCAAGATTTTATCTGGGGTGTGTTCGTTTTCGCTCACTTTGCAAAATCTGCAGGTGGGTATTGATGCGTATTCATGGCTTCACAAAGGGGGTGAGTAATGAGTTATGTACTGTGAATGGTTTTCAATTTTGGGGTAACTAATGGTGAGAAGTTGAAGTTGGCATTTTGATTTTTCAGCTTATTCGTGTAGTATGGAGCTTTGTCTGGATTCTAATAGTGAAAGGAAGTTGCGGTACATTGACTATTTTATGCATAGAGTGAACTTGCTTCGCTTCTATAAAATAACTCCAGTTGTTGTTTTTGATGGTTGCAATGTTCCTTGCAAGGCCGCAACTGAGGAAGAGAGAAACAGGCATGTTTTTTTTTTTAAAATAAATCTCAGGCTTTAAATCAAATTTTCGATCTTTTTTTACTCCTAGTACTTGTCCTTTTGATGAAGTGAATCTTGTTTCTCAGTGCGTGATTTGATTGTTTTAGGAAAAGAAGGGCTAATCGTGAATTGGCAATGGCGAAGCTCAAAGAAGGGAATGTTGGTGCAGCTTCAGAGCTCTTCCAGGTAGTAGCATTTCTCAGATTTGAAAAAAAAAGTGGTCTTTTTGGAGGACATTGCTGATTACTACAAGGATTTGTCTTTAACATGTTACTGCATGCTGTCTTAATCAGATGATTGTAGAGTTTTATTGGAGTAGTCTTGGTTTGTTGGAAGTGGAAAAAAAAATGAAAAATTAAGCAATGTACACTGCTAGCAATTAATCTAAGGACAAAACTTAGATGTAATTCTTTATGTGCTTTTGGTGCTGTTCTCTAATACCTCTGGAACCTATGCTGACCTTTAAAGTAAACACTTATTATGCGGGTTATCAAGTTAAAACACCAATTTTTTATTGGAGAATAACACCAAAAACACCCAAGAAACTGCGTCTACATATTTGTCATTTATCATTATTATAACGAAATATTTTTGTCTTTCATTTTCCTATATGCTAATGTTTATGCCGATGAGGCAAAACAATTCAAGGTTTTCTTTTGTGTGCAGAGAGCAGTGAGTATTACTCCCGTTATGGCACATAAGCTAATTCAGGTATGCTGTAAACATTTCTGTTGTACAAGCTTGTGAGTTGTGAGTGGTAGTACTGAAAATACCCCCACCATACCCCCTTTCCCCTTATCACAAACTTTGTGGAATACTATTGCTACTCCAGAACAATGATCTTTAGTTAATCTACACTCTAGGGTAATTCCATCATCTAATTACCTTGCAGACCCTAAAATCAGAGAAGATTGAGTTTGTTGTAGCTCCATATGAAGCAGATGCTCAGTTAGCGTACATGTCTCAGCTTGGAGTAGAAAATGGTGGAGTTGCAGCGGTGATCACAGAAGATAGTGATCTAATAGCATATGGCTGTCCAGCTGTAAGAACTCCTCCAATACTGTGATATTGTGCATGGAGGTTTACTGCTTTTTTGATATCTTGATTTATTTACTGTTTCACTATTCAGTTTCATAGAAGTCATGCATTTTGGATTATAATTCGCAGTGGTTTTGAACAGATTATTTTTAAGATGGACCGTCATGGGAATGGTGAAAGAATTGAGTTAGAGAAAGTGTTTTCTGCTGAGTCTGGTAGACCTTCATTTCGGAGTTTCAATATGAAACTCCTCACAGGTAAATTTTGTTGTTTGTGGATTTCAGTAGTATGTGCTCACATGCGCATTTCTTGAAATGATCAAGGTTGCCCTGTAACCTATGATGAGCATACATGGATGTGCCTTCATATAACTGCTATATATCTCTAGAGCTCTTGATACATAAATGTCTTATCAAACAGGAAATAAAGAAAGAAAATAAACTAGGAACTTGCCTAAAAGAAAGACCTTTTTCTGAATCTGTGTGCTTTGACCTGTTGGATACATTAACCTGAGATGACTAGTAATTTAGGATAAATTCAGGAGTTCTACTAATTTCCAAAGAGATCTTTGATATCCTTGTCAGAGAAAAGAAATCTCATGCTTCTAGGTTTATGAAAGGCTAAAAAGTGCTTTTGGTTTCCCCCTCTCCAGGTATGTGCGTCTTAGCTGGCTGTGATTTTCTTCCATCTGTTCCTGGAATTGGTATTGCTCGAGCTCATGCTTTAGTTTCCAAGTATCGGAACCTAGATCGTGTAAGTTTGTTCTCATCTGCTAAAAAACATTAGGGTTGATTGCTTGTTAAAGGAATTTGAAAAGAAATCTATAGAGACAAAGTACTTTAGAATTTTAGAAGCTCTTCTGTCCCCTATTAGTACTGTCTTGATATGATCATGAGGACATCTCAATTGGATTGCTCATATGAAATGTTTTCATTGTTCCTTACATTTTCTATTTGCTTCATAGAAGGATATATCCCTTTCTCTTCATGCCAATTGCCAAGTATCCAAATTTTCAAATGTCTATCCTGAATTCATCATTAAACCAAAGAGATTACAGGATCATCTTTTCTCATAGTACTTCCACTGATGATGTATACAAGAAAACATTAAATGGCTATTTCCACATAGGTTTTCAACCTGATTTACTGAGATGCAACTGTGAGAGGCTCTTGACACTTGGTAAAAAGCTGCATTTTCAAGCTTCTTTTTAGATACGTAATTGGTTCTACACTACTGTATGAAACCATAAAGTTATATATTCCACCTGACATAAATGTTGTGACTATTCATTTATATATCTTGTTTTGGAAAATGAGAACAAGACAAATGCATATTTCATTACTCAATTGGAATTTGTGTTCATTGGATGCTATATAACAGTAACCAATACTTGTTTTCTGCTGCTACTGTGACTAGTTAAAGTGGTTAGTGATATAGCCTCATAGAGATAGCTGAATTAAGGTTCATATTCAGTTTCATTATGACTAATATATCAGTTCTTTAACAGATCTTGTCTGTTCTTAAGATCGAGAAAGGTGACCAAATGCCTGAAGATTATGCCAAATCCTTTCAAGAGGCTGTTGCGGTTTTTGAGCATGCTCAAATGTGCCAATACTATAACTATTTCTTAATTTTAGTACGATTATTTGCTAATTTTCAGGAATGACTATATTTACTTCTGGAATATCTATGTAGATATGATGTCAATTCTAAAGAGCTCAAGCACATGAATCCTCTTCCAGAAAATTTTCTTGGGTCACTTGATGGAAAATTTGATTTCTTGGGACCGTATCCTTTATCATGTCTTCATTTTTCTCAACTTGTCCATCCAGCATTTTTTTCCTGCTTGTTACTGATATTGCTGTCTGGTATCATTTTGGAAGTTACTTGGATTTGTACAAATATTTAGCTGAGAATTCTGAATGTATTCCACCATGCTATATAGCTTTTTAGCACATCTAAGAGAATATATGGTGAATTTTAACATGCATGCTTGTTGAACATCATTTTTCCTTGACCAAGTCCAAATGCAATTAGAGAAATTCCTCCATCAATAGTCACAGCAATAGCTGAAGGAAACTTGAATCCGTCAACTAAGAAAGCCTTTGATAAGTCTGAATGTTCTAGATTTCCTCTACAGCCCATTGATCTCCAAAGCATTGATCAAGTCCGGAAAGCTGAAGTTCCTGCACCATCTAGACAGGGGAGTAGCTTTTCAATCATCACCTCTCATTACACCAGAGAAAGTAATGCAGGCAAGTGATATAAATTGGAGATGTTTACAACTTTTGTAAATACGTTGCTAAGTATATGCATATTTTTGCTAGCATGGTTTATACTTTTTAGTTATTAGCATTTAGCATGTCATAAACACTTTCTTTCTCTGCAGTGGCAAGGCTTTCAGATAAAGATAAGTATTCCAATGAAGCATTAGCACTTCATAAACTAATCATGCCATTGGGAAATAATGGAACAGAGGAAAAGACTATTATATCTGATTTCACTCCTTTGAAGTTTCCTGACAACAATCCATTCAGGATAAGAAAAAATGAGGGAACATATCAGACAAAGGACACTGTACAAAAAGTTTCTTTTGCCAGCAACATGGGATATACCGACTTATGCATGTCTCCAGATGACTTTGAAGAAAAGGGGTCTGAGAATCTCTCAAGGAAAAGGAAATTTCAGAACTTTTGCTCAGATAAAGTTGAAGCCACTGATGAACTGTTTTCAGGAGTGACTGAAGTAGAAAAATCTGATATTCCATGCATGGCTGTGGAATCCCCCGAAAGTATAAATTCTGATCAGACTAAGAAAATTGCCGATTTGAAAGGAAGAAGTGAAAGTAATAAGCAATCCAAGAGAAGCAACAGCAAGAAAACGGGGAGTAACAACATAACTCTTTTGAGTTTCTTTTCTAGAGTGTAATCACCAAATATGTACATGTCCATATTTTTTGTGGCAGCAATTTTGAATTTAATTTTGATAACATTGTTATTAGAAATTACATTAGATATGATTCTTAAATTAAGGATCTTGTTGTCTAGTAACTTAAGGATATTAGTTAAAAAATTAAAAAAAATAATAAATATTATTGTAAAAATTATAAAAAATTTATAAAAAATTATGGATAGTGTAATTTTTCATCTTTCAATAAAAATATTTTTATTATAAGTCGTGAAGTGTACTGAAGATACCGCTTAGAATTTATTTTAAATTAATTACAATCCTTTTTTAAGCAATTAGCATCTAGCAGACGCTTTGACATTGTAATGTTTGCTCTAACGTAAAATAAAAAACAGCTGTAGTCTACTTATTTATTGGGGTTTGTAGTTAGTAGAATTGACCTAGAGGGTCTGTAAAAAAAATTGATCTGGAAGAAGTAAAAGTTTTTAATTCAGGTGAATAGAATATTTCAGATGCGATTAGCAAAATATTTAAACACTTCCATATTTATGCTTCAAAGTAATTTTACGTTATTGGTGTTGCTGTGCAACTTTACTTAACTATGTAAGTTTCGATGCACAGTATCTCTCGTACCCATCTATATTAATATTCTTCTGTTTTTAGCCGTTTAAAAAAGTAATTTTACTTATAAAAAAATAATTATTTTACATTCAATTTCAAAATATCATTCATAAACAATTTATCCTCATCCTGATGAGCTCCTAATATGCAATTCACTTAAACTTTTATCCAGCAAAAAAAAAAATCATTCATAGATGCAATTTTAGATTATTTTTATCATGACAACTTCTTTGGCCAGCAATTCTGAGATGAAACCAACCGTTCGTCATTGTTTCGGCCACTTAATTTATACAGCTTATCAACTGAATACTGCTTAGTAGGGATAGACTTCACATTACTAGAGTTAAAGTTTATCGAGTCTAATTTTCAGCTATTTTATCTATCCAAATAAGATTTTTTTTTTAATCGGAGTCTTATTTTAATTTTCTAATTAATTAGCATATCAAGGCATATTTTAAAGGAAAATTATATAAATAAGCAAAAACATTGAACAGTATGGTACTATCAGAAAAAGTAAATTGTTGCCATAAAAGATCATTTTATTCTAAGACTTGCATTAATCAAGTCACATGATTACAGTTACAGAACTACTTTTAACTCAACCAAAACCACTAAAACATGATTATCTGAAGCAACTAGAAGCTTAGAAAGTAGATGTTCAGCCCAGCTATTAGTACTTCTTTTTGGCAATGAGTTGCTTGAACCAGTATGCTGACATCTTAGGGTATCTCTTGAGGGTTTTGAAATCAACATAGACAATGCCAAACCTTGATGTGTAACCCAACCTCCATTCAAAGTTATCCAGCAATGACCATGCAAAGTATCCAACCACATTAGCTCCATCATCAACTGCCTTCTTTAGTTGAGTCAAATAGCCTTTGTAATAGTTTATCCTTGTGGTGTCATGCAAACCCTTGGGAAGAGTCACGTTACCCGGATCATCCATGCCTACATGTCATAAAATATGTCACATGACATTGAAACAACAGAATCACCAAGCCAAAAAAAGGAAAAAGCAAGAAATTGATATATAATGTTACCATTTTCGGATAAGAACACAGTTGGGTTTCCATAACGTTCCTTTATGTACATCAATGATTTGTACATGCCCCATGGTACGTTGTAAAGCCAATAAGAATAAGCCTGTAAAAATTCAACTTAAAAATTAGTCAATGCATGGTTGGTGCACTTGTATCTTTAAAATGAATATCTGTCACTAAGTTAAAACTTACCCTTGGACCAATAGGCACTCCGTTCTTTGCATCTTCAATGTTCATATAAACCAAACCAAAAGAGAGTGAGTTATGGAAATGTATAGAAAATATTTTAATCAATAATGGTTAAAGAAAGCGTTGTCTTACAAGCAAATCCTGCATTCCAGTCCATTTGATAGCCTGGGACTTTAGGTTTTGCTTGATGAGGATCATACATGTAGTACGTAGTATATTGGTTGATTCCAACAAAATCTATTGAACCCTTCACGATTTTAACTTCTTCACTAGTGAATTTGGGGAGTCTATTCCCAACAATATTTTGAATGGTTGTTGGATACTCTCCATAAACAAGGGGATGAATGAACCTGGTCAATTTTAGCACTATTATTGTTATCAAGTGTGTGAAAGTCTTTCACGGGAAAATTCACATTCATAGATAAATACTTGAACATGCAATATAGGATCACAATAAACAAAGAAATTAATTTTTATGCACTATAACAATTTTTACACTGTCAACTAATTAGAAATTATGCTAATTATGATTTTTAAACTAGTCATTGTAAGTAAACAAACTTATCATATATTGTGATTTGTGATTGGTTGAAAGTGTAAAAATCCTGTGTACAGTCAGTGCATATACTATTTTCTTAAAAACAAATGTTAAAGATGTTTACCATCCAACATGAAAGTCTCTGGCTCTTTGAGCTGCTAAATTGTCGGCCTTTGATCTTGTAAGAGGCTCATACCAAACAAAATCCAAGAGGATCCCAATCCTTCCCTTTTGCTTTTCCTAAAAAACAAGCACATTCATCACCACATAAGAATATTTTAGCATCTTAAGTAAGTCCATTACACAAAAGGACTAGATATACAAATATTACTTGATACTTCTCTCGGTATCTTTGAACAGCAGCTGCATGTGACAATATCAAATTGTGGGCAACAATGTAAGGCTCAGTGCCTGAGTTGCCAGCTGTACAATTCCCATATTCTTTTGAGCATCTTCCAGGGGCAAAGAAACCATTATCATAGCCAAGAGCAGCCACCACACGAGGTTCATTAAACGTCATCCAATTCTTAACTCTATCTCCAAAAGTCTTGAAACAAAATTCTGCATAATCTGCAAAATCATTCCTGTACAATTTAAGCATTCACATTAGTTATGCAGAATTGCATTGTAAGCATGCTAACATATACTTCAAACTTCAAATATTAATCTATGAGAAAACATGTATTCAAAAGATCAATAATCCATTTTTGCTCTTGTATATATATTGGTACTTACACAACTTGCCGGCTCAATAATCCGTTGTACCTCTCCTCAAGTGCTAAAGGAAGATCATAATGGTAGAGATTTGCATATGGAGTAATACCTGCAATAGTTTCACACAATCAATGAGGAACAAATGAACAATAACAATAAGTTATTAACACTACATTTCAAATTTTATGCATGCTACAATGTAAGTTACCTTTTTCTAGCAAGTAATTGATCAGCCTATTGTAGTATGCTACACCTTTCCAATTTACTTGGCCAGTTCCATCTGCAGTAGTGGTGAAACTCAGTTATTAAGGGAAATTAGCAATTTGATCAAGTTATTATGACCAAATATGTAAAACAAATACTGTTAAATTACTTGGAAAAATTCTGGACCACGAGATTGAGAACCGGTAGGCATCAAAATTCAAGCTGGCCATGAGATCTATATCTTCCTGTCAAATTAAACATACTTTAGCTCACATAGTTTTATTCCAGCAGAGAAGAACAAGAGGTACAATTCAATCACAATACATAATGAACATTTACAATATAAAAAAATGTACTTTATCTGACTTTAATTGACACTCTTAATTTTCAGTCTAAAACTTTACAAAAAAAGAATTTTTTACAGAAAAGAAAATAATAAACTTGACAAATAATGTAAGTGAAAAATATATATAAAAAAAAAAGTGTAGTGAACACAATACAGGCATGATGGATAAGACAAAGAAAGAGAAAAATAGGAAAATGTGAGAAGTTTTCGCGAAAATTAAGATGTAAAAAAATTAAAATGTAAAATTTTAAGGTGCAAGATATTCGTTTTAGGTACTTTTTTGTGGGGACAAAAGAAGCCCACATAGTTCTGAGAAAAAACGAGTGACTGGTAGGTAAGACATGTTAACTTGGGCCGACAATGTTTAAAGCTGTAAAATAGAAGATATTTTCACAGATTGGGGTCCAATTGAAAAAGAACTATATACTAGTTTTTGAATTTATTAATCTTTTTTATTAATTGGATCATTAAAATTTATGAACATGATAGACGAAATTGAGATATATTGGAAATGTGAACATTCATAGATACATTTTACTACAGTTTTCAGTTCTGATATAAAATTCAACTTTTTTTTTTAGTTTTAAAATTCAACTTCATGTAGTTATTGAAAAGAAATCAGTATGTTAAAAATCTCCAAAGAGCGAATATTAAACAAACCTTCATATTTCAAAAATCAAAACCACTTACTTTGTAGCGATGGTACTGATCAACAGAAACTTCTCCCGTGCCATTATTTGCAACAATCCCTGTTTTGTATTGAAACAAGCAATATTTCATATTAAAAAAAACTAATTTAAGCTCAACATTAAGCTATGGGTGTAACAAAAATGGCTATTTTTTTTTAGTTTATCAAAACTTCTATGGTACATGAGAGAGATCTGTTATAAATGAATAATTATTTAATAACATGTTTATAATTTGTATAACATTTTTTTTTTTATACAAGTAAACATACATGCACAGATAACATTTTTACGTTCACTACAGAAATCTCTCTCTCTCTCTCTATATATATATATAATAAGTATATTAAATTTTATAATAATTACCTTAAAATTATATTTGGTATAAATTGATTGATAATACAAGATTTTTTACATTGACAAAACATTAAAATTAAACTCTTTATATTACATCAATTGTTTAGCTTCATATTTTTCTTTGAATCTTCTTATTATATTTTCTAAAATATAATGTTTTCATTATATATAAAGCAGAAATTTCCTATGCAAAATTACAAATGCATTTATTCAACAATTAATCTCTTTCAACAAGCGAAAAGAAAAAGGTATTTTATGGAAAACTAACTAGTTTGGAAAGTACTGAAACGGAAAGTGTCTCATCTCATCGCATTCGCATCTTGCTTTTCACCAGAAAAGCCGTACGTGTAAGAAGTGAATGCTCCAACACAGCACAGCAAGATCGCGAAATTAACGTCTTTTCTCACAATCAGGACAAGGCACGAAATGCGTTATTTTATTTTGGTGAACTTGTATTTTTGTCCTCCCGTTTATCTTTTAAATTTCATCTTTTATTAATTTAATTTATAAATTTAATCTCCTATTTTATAAAATCGTGTAATGTTGAAGTGACGTCACGCGTTAAGATCAATAATGAAATAACTGAAATTGAACATAAAAATTAATAATTAAAAAATAAAATAATTGAACAGAGAATGTTGACGAACCGGGTTTTTTGATGAAGAGGTCCCAAATGCTTGGGCCGCGACCGTCTTTGTGGGCCATACCCTCCACTTGGTACGCAGACGTCGCCGTTCCGAATAAGAAGCCTTTCGGAAAAGTCTCTCTGCTCAAACCCCCGGTGTCAAAACGCACCGTTTCGGGCTCCGCGGCCGCATCTGCACCCGCGGCACACCGGATCACTGACCCCCCAGCGATCAACACGGTAAAAAAGAAACATAACGGAGTCAGAGACACCATGTTGGTGCTCACACAACTCACAACACAGTGAGTGAATGAGTGAAGAGTGAAGAGTGAAGAGTGACACTGTTACTTTGTTTTTGTGAAGAGAAGAGATAATAATGTCACTGATCACATCACTGAGCTCCATTTATAGGCCACGTTTGTGGACAGTGGCGGTTTTGAATGCCCATAACAAGATAAAATGGGAAATTAAATTGTGTGTCTCTTTCGCAATCTATCAATATCAATAGGGCCATGGGTGGGGCATGCACGTGTACCTCTATGACTATGCACCTTTGTTCCCTTTTTCAACCATGCCAAAAGTAAAAAATGTGAAATGGAATTTATGTATTACATGGGTGTGTTTAGATTAAAATAGAAAAAAAAAAGTTGAAATCCACACTATTTTTTACAAATTTCCTCATGAATGATGTTTTCTTACCCACACCAAATCAAGACTAAATAAACTCTCTTTTTTTATAGCCCAATATTAATGATTCATTTATTAGTGGAAAAAAAATAATTCAAACTCACCATTTTCGCCTTCTTTCTTCAACCTGAATTTTATAAATCCTTCATATCTACATTAACATGTCAATATGGCTTTCATATCTAGATAAAGGCATAAAGCATGATATGGCAGTTCCGCAATCCATACCTCAAGCTTTACGTGCTATGAAAACAAATTACGTGACAACTAATACGAGCACGAATTTTGCTATATTTCATTCAAATCAATATAAAATATACACCAAGCTTATAAGTGAGCTTTTCAAGCAAATTGATCTTACTTCCTTATTCTTGATCCTTTAAGTTATGCTTCACAATATATTTCAGTTTGTTGTTAATTTTTTTATTAATTAAAAAAATTGTTTGACTATTTAATAAATAATTTTTTTAATACTTTCAACATTTTTTAGATGTTACTTGAAGTAACATAAAATGTTCTAATTTTTTATGTTTTATTTTCTTTTTATTCTTAATATATTTGTCAAATTTTATGATTATATTTTTTAAATAAAATATAATTTTATTATTTTTTACACCATACAACTATTTTAACAATTATTTTAATAGTTAATTTTATCAAATACTTATAAATTAATAAATTAACTTTTATGTTACCGGTTCATTCCATCTTTGATAAGAAAAAATGAAGTGGGAGAGACTGACTTGCTTAATTAGGATAGACTAGACACCTTGGTCCATCCTACTTATGGGTGAAGTGGTGGGTCATATTTTAATTTTTTTAAAATAAAACAATTTAAATTATATTAAAATTATTAGATTACATTAAAAAAAAATTTAAAGCATAAATTTTAAAAGAAAAGAAAAATAAATACATATTTTAACAAGTGACCGTATATCTTGACAAGTAAAATAAGTAATAAGATGTAAAATATAAAAGAAAATGAGAAGTGATTATTAGAACACCGTAAATATATCAAATGTTACATTAACCCACTAACAATAAGCTATAATTTCAAGTTTAATGTTAATATTAACTCGAAAAGTTAAAAAGGAAAACTCAGGCTATATTAATATTAATATAGTTCCAGTACAATGACTTGAATACAATATAATTGTGTTCATGAAAAATTGTTGTATAGGAGCAAAGTGCTTTATGACTTGAAAACAATATGAGACGAGTGACAACTTTTATATATAACTGTCTGCATCTAACAAAAAAACTAAGATCTCCACGTTTCTAAATTAAATGGCTACATTGTTCATAGAAAAAAAAAATATTATTTATCTATAAATCTATATTGAAGAAAAATAGAAAGTGTATATAAATGAAATCAAAGCAGTAAAAAGGAATCAATCGGGACAAGACCATATTTCACGGAAGACAATCATTATAGATTGATACTTCATATAGAAACATGAAAGATAAAAAAAAAGTTTCTTATAATTTATAAGAATATCTTTTGTTTACCGGTGCATAAAAAAACTAAAATTATGTATATATTATGTATCTAAAACAATGATTGAGATTGCAGAGTAAAGATGCTTTTGAAAATTATATTTCGGCCCCTCTTTATTCCCCACCATCAGCTCACAACCAATCCCTTTGCAAATATCAATTTCTTGTATCTATACATCTGAATATGAAGAGGATTTTAGTTTTCACTCAATGTTTTTTCGGTTTGAAGGACGTGAAGCTCTTTCGAACTCTCACACTAACACAATTGATGGGCTAGAATTGAGTATTTTGATTAATAAGACCATTAGAACATTTTGATCAACAAGGGCTCCTAACAAAGTATTATACTCTATCAGGGACAAGGATTAACTTGCAAATAAAAATAATAAGTGTGTGCTTGTTTTAGCGTTCACACACTTTCCAATAGTTGAACGTGAATTAGACAAATGGTTTCATTGGCAATTAACAGAGCTTTAAACGAAAAACAAATATATTGGTAGGAGACATTCACATATTATAACAGTTTAATTCTAAAGAGAGAAAGTATCTCATCCAATCACATGTTTTTTCTTAAAAAAATTATCATGAAATTAGTTTAGTTCTAGATTTATTGCATTCAATTTAGGGATAAATGTGGGATAAGTGGAGATGAGTTTATTTGTATCTTTACTACCAAAATTTAGATTGAATCATTTGGAAGTGAACATAAGACAATCATAATTTGAAAATAGATAAAACTAGATCGGTCCCACTTGTTGACATAAGATATCAATCTTAACAATATAAAGATGCTTCTACGTCTACCTAACAATTTGATGTGAAAATGGTTACTTACGCACGATCAAAACGCCACACCTGAGTTATAATTAACTATTTACTTTTAAAAAAAAAATCAATATAATAGCATAAGGTTCCAATAATAATGCTCACGAATATTTAACCAAGAAAAGTCTAACGATACAATTTGAATTCAACGCTTATATATTTTATCCATCCCAAAATAATTATTTTAAGGTACTATGCACAAATCAAGAAAAATATAATAAATAGATAAAAAATAATAATAATCTTATAAAACTAATTTTATATTATTATTATTAATTTATTTATAAATTTAATTTTTTATAGTTAATATTAAAAGAGATATATATAAACTAATTTTTTAATTATAATTATAATAACTGAGATGGAGAGAGTATAAATCAAATTGATCTTATCATTGCAATTTACTATTCGACGACTATCGTAGTTAGCGTTGACGACTTTGTTTGAACAAATGGACCAGTTTTTCGGACACGAGGTTTGTCATTTTGTAATAATTGAAGGGTAAATTCGTCATGTAGCGGGGCTAGCGGTACCTATGTTCTACCTCCGCCACTACAAAACTATACTTGCAATTAAATGTCGGTGAACGGCGTCGCGGTCCTCGTTCTCGTCCTCTCGCATGCAATTTTATTTCCTACTCTAAAAAGTTTATCAAAATAAATAATAAATTCTTAGTTTAGAAAAGGGTTGCCAAATGCCTAGTCTTAGCAAAAGTGCCAATTTTATTGAAGGAAATATATTATTTTATTATCAGGAGTAACTTTTAGATTAATTTGATTTTTCTTTATTTTTTAATGTGTAATAGAATAAATAGTCTATATAATAGTGTAAAGGATTTCCATACTTTTATCTAATAACAAATCATCATTGCCATAAGTTTTTGTTCGTTTAGAATTATAGAAAGAGAAAAAATAAAGGCAAAATAAAGTTAAAAACAAATCATTCCACCATTTGACAAAGTGTCAAGAAAGAAAGAAACCCAAATTAAAAACGTAAATGAAGCCCACTATGTTTATAATCCACCAATTTTGAACAAAATGAAGAGAAAGTTGCTTTTATAATTTATTTTATTAATATATATATATATATTCTATCTTTTACACAATTAAAAAATAAGATGAAAGAAAACTTTTATCCTTTTTCCCGTACTAAACAACTTTAAAGTCATCTCTTTTTACTCGTTTTCTTTCATTTTTTCTTCTTTTCCAAATAAAACAAAGTATAAAAGTCATACTCATAGTTTATGATTTATTGATAATGTAATTTTTTTTATACTAACGACAAATAGAAATCAAATTATGTTGAATAATATAATTCTATGTATTATATATAAAAAAATTGATATAAAATGCTTACACAACTTCAGTAAAATAAACTTGATAAACATATATCGATATTTTTAAGAATATTATTCGAGTTTTATTCGTGCTACTAGATGTCTTTATCTTCTAATTTGATTCTTTATTTTGCTAATTATTTATATAATTGTGAGTCTAGACTCGTCACTCAAAGTCCATCCTTTGAAGGAAATAAAGAATAAGGAGGGAATATAATGAGACATGTTTATCACAACGCTTAGTATGATGTTTTTCATTTCAATACTCAATTAAGGTAGAATTTGGTTTAGGGATACAAAACAACAGAATGAAGTGGTTTATTTTATTTCATTTGAATTTTTTTTCACCCTTTAATTAACTAATTAATTTAAAATGTACTTTTAAAAAAAATTAATTTCATGTTATTTTAATTTTTAAATATATAAAAAAATAAAACAAAATTCACAGGTATAATTTCATATATAAGATAAAGGGGAAATGTACTATTTTTCATATAATACTTCTCTATTTCACTCCTATTATATGTGAGAATTTTTTTTTAGTTATATTGAGTATTGAATTTCTCTCTCTCTCTTTTTTTTTATAACCTTATTTCTTTTCCATTTCTCTCAAATCAAATACCCATAAAATTCATTCTATCTCTCACTTATTTCTATTCATTCATTGTATTTGTTTTTCTTATTTTCATCCACTTTATTACCTTCTCTTCTCCTAAATATAGATCCCTCAAACTTGCCACTTGCTAGGTAATGTGATCATGTAACCCAAATTTGGTTCTTCCCACTTGATCTTGCTGGTACGCTCAAAAGCAGATGGTGACTCATAGAGCCCACATCCCCACGAGGTGTTGAAAATAACGCAAAATATCTCTTCAACCTCAATGTCTCTTTGTTAGGATGCACATCATATTCAACACAACTCCCTAGTATGCTCAACAAGTTCAATAAAACCCACTCTTCTCATCATCAAACTTTCTTCAACTTGGATACCTCAAACCTTATTGATAACTTCAATGTTCAATTGTGGCCAATTATATATCCATAAAATCCTATCCTTTCTCTTCGTTATCGTCACGAAACAGCTCTAACTAGTTCAACCATGCAACTCTACAAGCAATGGCCTCAATTTGAAATTTTGGCTCACTCTTTGGGTGTTTCTATTTCTTGTTAAAAGATTTTATTTTTAATCATTTTACCTGTATAAATAGTTTTTTTAAAATGATTTTAAGGTGCTACAAATTTTTTATCTGAGTAAAATATCTCGAACTAGCAAATATTTTATTGCGTAATTGTCAGATTAAAATAATAATCACATGAAAAGTCACATCATTATTTAATAATAATATTTGATGAAAGAGTTTAAAAATAATGAGCAGCATAGTTGAGAAAGATTTATCTAAAAAATTATTAAAAGACTAAAAGTAAATTTCAGAGAAGATAATGGGTTAAGATTAGTTAAAAGATGTTGAGGAATTGAAAGTAAAAGTAAATTTCAGAAAAATGTGTGAGATTAAAAATATAATTTATCAAAAAATTAAAATTAAATATTGATGTCACGTTAAACTAATTGATGGCATGACAATTCAATTGATTGATGACGATTATTATAACATCACTTAACGATGATACTTCTAAGCAAAAACAAAAAATATTAAGAGAAAAAAATTAAGGACTAAAACTAATTAAATTTTTTGTTTAAGGGCTAAAAGTGAAAATTTAAAGAAAAACCTTGAAGGTTGTTATTTTATTTGGTTTTTGAATTGGGTGAGACTTGTTTATTTCCAATTTTAATCTCCCAGAAATCTATTTAATCCTATTGTTGTGTCTTTTATTTTATTTTTTTAAAAAAAGATTGTTGTGTCTTTTGTAGATGGTCAATTATACTTATAATTAGTGTCTTAGTCTTGAGCTTTAGTTATGATATATAATTGTGTTAAATATTTAAAGAAAATTTTTTATCATTAATTCATAATAATTTTATCTAACATGAATAGAATTTATGAAAAATACATGTAGGTTATAATTTTTTTTAATTATTATACACATAAAACAGCTGACAAAAAATTATTCTAACTTATCTTATAATTTTAAGTTTAAATCCTGAATATATAATTATATTATATATTAAGAGTGAAAACTTTACTACCTATAATAATAGGTTTAGTCAATTCAAACAAAATTATCTTCTACAAGACATATATGATTTATACAAAAAATTAAAGTATTTCTTTCTTTGTTAAAAAAAACATAGCATTCCTTTCTTAACGACTTGGACAATTTATCCTCTCCCATTAAGGTTAAACTCAATCCTTGTCAATTCTAATATTAATCTATAATGGAAAGCTCAACAAATCAATACATTTAAAAGCAGCAACGAGAGAAAATGGCTCCAAAATTACCTGCAACACTTTACTCAGTTATACTTGTAAAAAAATTCTCGTTAAAGTCTCAAAAGCTACAATGAGAAAAATAAATAAAATGGCCTCAATTCATACAGCATAGTCAAAGGCCAGAGTCAAAAGTGTCTGCCAAACTGATCCTTACAATTTGCAATATGTCGTCTTCCAAAAAAAACAATTCAGAATGACAATTTGTGGAGTTTAGACATGACAATTAAACTCAAACTTGCATATACTTATTTGTAGAGATGGACAGAAAAATCATTATAAACCAAAAACCAATATAAAACTAAACAGAACTACACAATAAAAAGTGTCATACCCGTTTAGAAAAAAACTTTAACTATTTATTTAAAATCAATTTTACAAACTAAACAATTTAAAAAACCGATTCTGCACACCTATTAATTACTGCACCACTTTAACTTCTGTCGATTTTTAATAATTGGGCATTCACGTATACAATTTCTTTTTTTCCACGCACAGTAATCAGTAGTCAAACATAACGGATTCTACGTCATAGACTTTATTACCTATTACAAGATATAGATTTTTGAAATAATAAATAACGTCAAAAGAGGTTTAGAAAGAGAAAAACATGCATGGTGCAATTATTTGCCGAATAGGTAAATGACACTAATCATATGGGACATATACTTTTAATGTGTTATATAATCATGCTTTGAAGTTTATATGTTAAGAGTCAATGAACAAATTTAGAAGAATAAAAGGCTGATTGATAATAAACATTTGTTGAAGGTTCATAAAGAAAATAGTTGCAAATAAAAATAAACGATAAATCAACATAACACAATGTTGAATAACTGAAAAAATAATAAATTCTAATAAAAATCTTTTATTATTATGAAATATTAAGATAATAATTATGAACTTGAAAAATAAGAATTTATACTTAAACTGCAAGCAAACAAGTAAAAGGAAGTGTTTTCGTTATCGAAAAAAAAAATCCATGAATTATGGATATAAATAATGTGGTTCAAATATTATGTTAATTTCTACATGAATTCAGATATCCATATTATTAATGTCCTGGGTCAAGGTTCAAGGACACAAAAGGAGGCAAGGAGCAATGCAATGTGGAGTTTCTTCAATTTACCTATCTGAATACGTATAATCATTTTAATTTTAGTAATCATTAGAGGCATGAAATTCTGAAATTTACAATATATATTATCCTGTTCTAACATACTCCCCTCTGGACTCATACCGTAAAAAAAAGTTAGTTTAGGTAATTTAATTTTATTAATCTCAAGTAAAAATTAAGATTATTTTTAAAATATTTTTTATTAAAATTTAATATCATGAATAAAATAGAATTTTTGAAAATAAAATAATAATTAAATAAAATATATTTTGAGAATGATATTATTAAATAGAAATATAATTATTTAAATTTATTTCTATTTAAATTTAATATATAAAATAATTTTTTACTTATATATCAATCCAGATAAAATATAACAATAAGTCCATTTATTTGGTAGAATGCAAGACTCCTGACCATATGATTGTGGGTTTGAGTCCTATAGTGGGCGCTTTATTTTAAGTGTTTTTTTCATTGTTATTTTATTATACTTTTACAGTAATTATCAGAGAGAAATTATTTAGTTATCTTGTTATTGACTTATTACTTGGTCCAGTTAATGACCCAAAGTGGGTTCCAACGGCCCAAATGCTTCAATAAGTTAAATTGATGAACAAAAAATTCTTACTTATTTTTGGACAAAAGTTCAGATTTTCTTAACGCCATTTAAAGTTAGAAAATAATTGGATTTAGATTTAATAAAAACTCACAAAAATACATTTAAAGGGGAGAGAAATGAACCCCTAAACGATGCTGACTATACATATTTATTTGTGAAAACTTGATGAGTATGTGGGCACTTTAGTATCGTTCCACACCATACCTTTGAGAACAAAAGTATATAAAATAACTTTAAGGTTAAGATAGCTAAAATCCAAGTTTTGCACTCACCAACAAAAAATATTAATCATAATTTTATTTATTAGTTTATTCAAGCTTTGGGCTCACCAAAAAAAAATTGCTATTAGTTTTTTTAAGTAAAAACATCACATGTATGAACAAAAAGGCATGATGTAAAACTTTTTTCATTTAAAGTAAAAAAATGCTTCTTTCAAAATATATTCTCTGTTGAACTAAATTACTACACCTTAAAAATAAGACTAAAAGACTTAAGTGAACCACATATATCATAAAATCAATAAGCCCGTGAATGGTATATAAGTTAAACTATTTTTTTTTGGTTTTTTAACTTTTAATTGGTTTAATTTGATTCCTTCACTGATAAAAAATTGAATTTGGTTCATTAATTTTCAAAATCATGTCAATAGTCTTTCCTACCATTGACATCACAGTATTTGCAAAATTCGACATATGTCGCTTTCACTTGTGCCAAAATTCTTTCACTCGTTTATGAGTGACTAATTTATTGCACCATTTGCACAATTTTTTTCCACACTGTGCCATCCTTTTAAATTTCAATCGGTGTTGTTAAACTAGATTTTACAAAGTGTTAATCAATGTTCCATTCTTTTATTCTTACCTAGTAGGGTAAGACTTTTGTCAAAAAATAAACGTATGATAAGACTTGTGTTGTTACACTAGATTCAAACTTCAAGCTGATCGAGGCACTGGATATTAAAACCAATGTATATGTAGTTAATTTTTTTTTTAATCTTCAGTTTAATTTTGTTTAAAATAATTACAAGCTCTCAAGTTTAATTCTCATGCATAAAATTTATGCTGAACATTTAACAAAACCAACGCAAGTCATTAAACTGATATCGTCCATTCGTTTAACCAAACCTTGCTTTGACTTTTGTTCTCAATTATCATAAAGAACAAGGCCTTATATTATCTATGGACCTAGGACTTAGCTTTCAACAATGATATTTTCACGTCATAATTTTTCTACACATTATCCTTAATCCTCTTTACACGAATTAAAAAGGGATATAAGGTTAGACGATGTAAAAAGATTATGGCATGATGGGAACATTACTCTTTTCACCTTCAATAGGTGAAAGTATAAACGAGTTGCCATTAACTGCTTTTTTGAATTGTTTTCTTTTGTCACTAAAAAGAAAATTCCGTTTGCGAGTTATAATTTCTTCATGTTGAACTTGTGAGAAGTCACTGTCTTGGAATAATTCAGCTAGCAACAACCTCACCACATTAAGTGTAGACAACAGAAAAATTCAGTGTTCTGATGAGGAAGTTGACGTTCCATAATGCATAAATTGCCCGTGAAGCACATAACTGTCTCGTGAAAAATGCCACCCTAGTAAGTGAAAACTGAGCACTACTTCCAAATGTTGTCCCTCAAAAACAATCCACTAGTCCCTATTATGGTGGTCCACCAAAACAAAAATGTGACAAATATCAAACACCTCACACTATTGCAATAAAGGGGCGCGTATCAAGTGAGATGAGTGTTTGTACAAGGTTGGGAGAGAAAATCTAAACCATATAATCTTACATGGATAGTTAGAATTAAATCACAAAATCATGTGTTTTGTCATCATTAAATATTTTTTTAATCCTAACTATCCATGTATGATTGTGTGATCATGATTTAATCTCCTCTTACCCTCTCATTATAAACACTCTTCTAACTTGATACACATCCTAGAATTAATAACTGAGAAAAATTACATTCCTAAGCAACACCATAGAGATTCAAATCTACAAAATGTCATGTTTGAGATCCTCTTTTGGCTCAGATTATAGCTATGAGGATAACATTGTTAAATGCATAGGCAGTAGTAACAAACAAAGGAATAACAAAGAAAGAGAGATGGGTGGTTGGAGGTTGTTTGATGAAGAGTGATCAGAGATTTCCGATGAATCCACTGCAAGAGGCATTCCATCACTGTTTAGAGAGCAGGACTGAGGGTAAGAGCCATCAGTGTTCAACATCAAAGCACGGAGAACCGCAGAAACCGTGTGCATATAAGCTGTCCTATTTTTAGCCAGAAGCCATGTCAAGCCCATAAGCTCACAATCTTTGTTGTGGATCTTGGTGGTCCTGTCTTCTGCTTTGCTTGAATTTGAAGTCTTCTTGTTAAGCTGCGTACAAGCAATATTTCAATGAGAATATCAAAAGAGGTTGCATATGATATGAGTGATTACACAAAAGGGGTTTGGTGCATCAAAGCTTCTTAAATAGCATCTTGGTTGGTGTAACATCCACTCATAGATAAATGGTCTCAGATGCACATCAAGGCTAATACACTACCTAATCAAGGTTTTCAATAGTGTGGCAATATGCAATTATTAAATTATTTTTAATGAAACAGAAGTCCTGAATAATATGTTTAAATGCAACAACAAAAAAAAGTTGCGACACCTAGCTTGAGACTTTAGATGATAATTTAAGATTCTGAAGCAATTGCAAGAGCGACAAGGGACATCATTTTTGCAAACTGCTAATTATAAATCAGAAACAAGAATGACAAATCCAAACGAAGCCACAAATGATGTTGTCATCTAATCCTTAAAACTGTATGTTACACATCAATACACATGAGAGAAAGAAAAAGAATAAAATTAAAATTCTATGTTAAGGAACCATCATTTATGACTGGGGCAGCCTAATAATAAGAACAGTCAAATTGACAAATTGTATAAGACTATAAGGTCTTTTAACATTTAACAAAATGACAATATTTTGTCATAATAAAGAAAGCTTGTTTCACATATGACCATATTATTTGAGTTGTTTTCCTATTTAATCCAAAATAGAATAAGCAAAAAGGACTGGTTCTAACTAAACTGTCCTCTTAATACCATGAATGACAAAACTACAACTTAATTTGAAGTACCAAGATAGCGACATTGCACTTGCTTAACATTTATATTAAAATTTATTCAATAACTTCAAGGCATTAGAGTTAATACTGTTTTCCTCTCTAAATTCTCACATGACAAAAAAAAATAGTTACTGCGCTACAAAAGTGTACCACTCATCTAGTCCACTATTGGTTCTGTCCAAGTTCGTGAACCACACAAGCTCCAAAGGCGCGTGAGAAATAGTGCAAAAGCTTAGAAAGCAACCAACATCACAAGTAAACAAAAGCAAGACACAACTTTACCAAGTACCAAGCATGAGTGAAGAAGTCAAGAAGATGGAGATGAAACCCAAACAAACCATCTTGATCTTCTTCAATTTTTCAATAAGATCCATCAAATTCCAAGTCACAATAATGAACTAAGCAAAATGACACCAAATAGAACACCAAAACATGAAAAAACACCCTAGAGAAAAAAAAATATAGTTTTTTTTTTTAAAACATACAAACACAGAAGGAAAACTCACCAAATAGAGGGTATTTAAGCACTTAGAGCACCCTCCAAGACCTGGTAAGCCATTGACATTAGTGCTGCTACTCAAGCAATTCTTCTCCAACCTTCTCACAATTGCATCCCCAACAAGTTCCCCACTTTGGCCAACAGAAAATGAATCAGGGCATGTCAAGTGGTGCAGCCTAATGCCACAGAAGCAATACACCACATCACAAGTCTCATTAGGCTTTGTCAGCTCAACCCCTCTCACTACCAAGGCCTTTCCCAGCTCATTCACACATGTTTCGGAGTCATCTGGGAGCAAAGGCATCATGTCATATGCTGATGTGGCATGGCCATGACCATGAGCATTGTTGCTATGGCTATGGCTATGGCCTGCCATGCTGCCTAGTGCAGTGGCAGAATATGCAGAATACAACCATGCTGCAAGCACTGGACAGCACCTGCTGTGGTGGAGCTCCATGTCAGCACCACTTTTGGCACCACTACATGCACTCTTGATCCCATCAAAGAGCTCATCTGAGAGGGTGAGAGGGCACCCTGAGACATCAGATTGTTCTGGGAATGCAGGGATTGTCGTTGCAGGCTTGGATGGGGTTAGCAAAATGGGCTTAAGGGTTGTTGTTGTTGTTGCTGAGTCAAGGAGGCACAGGTAGCAAGGGAAGAAGAGGAAAAGGGTCTTCAGGAAAAGTGTCAGTGACATGGTGTTAATTCTAGAGATTGAAAGGAGAAGGGAATGGAAGAAGAAAAGGATTATGTCTTGTTTCTCTAACCAAAAAGAAGAGAATGTGATGATGTTAGTGTAGGTTATATGGGTAGGAACCAAAGGGAAAAGGCAAAGAAAAATAAAGGGTAAAATATGATGGGGTTCTTGTGTATAATATATAAATATTAAAAAAAAGGAAAAAAGAGTGGTGGGGTTGTGGAAAGTTTGGCAGTATGCTACCTCGTTTAAGATATTCTAAAGTACTCGTCCTCAGCAAAGTTTAGAGAAGGGTTTAGAATGTAGTATCATGACCAAATCATTCATGCAAGAACTACATTTGATTTAGGTTGTGGTCTTGTAGCTTGTTTCGAATCATGTTATATAATCTAGAATCACGTTAGTTACTGTTCCAAAATAAGATTTTTCAGGCTTAAATACAAAGTACGAAAAGTCTAAAGTATGAAATTGTTAATTAATTGGACTTATTCAATGAATTAGTCCATTGACTTCGACCCAATGAAGACAGCTTAGATATGAAATACAAAAAATCTAAAGTATGAAATTACTAACTCATTGAACTTGTATTGGGACTAAATGATACAATTAATATAATTTTTGGCAAATGTTTACATAAATTAAGTTTGCAGACAACTTAAGTCTTATTTTTTTCTAAAATTAAGTTTTCAAGACAAAAATTTACTTTCAAACATATTTTTAGATAATTAAATATAATCTCAAACTAATTTTAGTCTCAAATATTTTTTAAACACTTCTGCTGGAAATGTAATCACAAAATTAACCTTGTTAAGCTATAATTTTATGGGTTTTTTTATTCCAAAATTATTATTTTGTTGTTGTGTGGTGTTTGGATTAGAGTGTATGAATATGAGTAGGTAAAATGTATTTAATACATGCCATTGTGAGCGCAGAGGGATGGTTAGAGTTTTCACATGATTGGGAGGGTTCTTATTCAATGAGTAACGCAGAAGTGCCCATATCTTAATTGTTTCCACCAGCAGTTGTTGCAACCTTTATTCTTCTTTTACTCGTCACTCCTAAATCCTAATCATGGAAATGAATTATGTGCTATTTACGCTTTTTCTTGTGGGGTGTATAGGGGGCTAGGAGCCTAGGAGCAAATATTCTCTTTTTACAAGTGAATAACTGTGATATATTTTCCAAGCCTTGATATTACTTGATCAATTGTATTATAAGGATAAAGTTAAATGTAGTATTATATAATTTTAACATGAAGAATTTATGCTTTCGTACATCATTTGAATAAAATCTATCACCGGCGGTTGCATCAACTAAGACAAAGTTATTCTAATTGATTTAATCCATGATTTTTAGTCCGAGTCTTAGACATATAATTGTTAAAAAAATAAAAATACCCAAAAAATTGATTTTATGTTACAAAAGGAAAACAAAATTAAAAATGTCCTACTTATAATAATTAATAAGCACATAATTTGAGTTTGAATTTTGTCTCATTCTAAGATTTGAAAAATTATCCTCTCATCTCAAATTTATATCTTCTAAAAAATAAACAAAAACATTTGAAGGAAGTGATTTCAAAACCTAACCTAACTGAATTCTAATGTTAGGATGATCATCGTGAGATTTATTCAAAAACACTTCTATCTATATTTCACTCTATTTCTAAGTTGATAGTAAAGGGATTTGCAAAAAGCAGTATCCATTCCTGATTGAGAAGCCGAAGCAAATAGTTTTTTTTTAGAAGAAAAAGCAAATAGTTTTTTTTTTCTTGTTTAAATTAAGAATTTCAGTTTTTCTTTATTCTTTTCTTTTTCCTTATGTCTTTGAACGGAATTGTGGATTCAGAAGCCTGTCAGGAGGCCAATTGTAATTTTCATTATATGTTAAATTTTGCTATGCTTTTTAGTTTTTTCAAGAAGATTAGCAATTAGTATTTTGTTTAAATAGTCAAGGTTGGCTGTTTCCTCTTTCACTTTCCTCAAACTTTCATATTCAGCATATAGATAATGGGATACCTCTAATCATATTTATCGAAAGTATAACAAGAAGATTCTAGTTTGAATTTCCATATATTCTTTATAAACTTTATAAGGTCGATCTCTTATTTTATTTGTTTTTGTCTTTGTGGCCATTATTTGAAACATCTTATGATACCTGCCTAAAGGGTATAATAAGATGGCGAGCAGTAATTTTTCACTAATTACTTGAAAAGGGTAGAGAAATTGTTAACCAGCGACAGTCAAGAAGTTCAGAAACTCCGAGGGACTTTAAAAAATATTACTTGTTTCTAATAATCCCTCATTATATAGCCTAGTATAAAATACAAAATTCGTTGAGTTGTGTTACATTGATGCTTATAAGTCACTACTACATTAAAATTATTGCTATATTTGTATTTGACATATCTATTCAATAATTTTAGATAGTTTGGGATAAAATATTTTAAGTATATATATGTAAATATGTTTAAAATTGATTTTCATTCTCTAATATATTTCTTAATCTTGATCTTTATAAATTTTAGAAGTGTCACAACAACAGATAGAAATCATTTTAAAATTCCTTAATATTTTATGCTTTTTGATCGAGTTTTTCTATGCATAACTGTGTCTAGAGTCCCCACAAGCTGTAAAATATATAAGCTCTGAAACTTTATATAGGAAAGTGTTTTTGACCCTTCTGCATATTTTTATGTTTTGACCCTTCTGAATGTGTTATCCATGATTTTTAAATTTTTCTACTTCCAAAGGATGGATGTAAGATTGCAGGCTATAATCTCTAGTGTACATTAATAATATCAAAATTTAGTGTATAATCTTAATATCTAAGGATCTCTATGCAATAACCTACATAGTCCATAACATTGTAATTAAGGATCTTTATGCAAAAATAAATTCACCAATACTCTCTCTCTCTCTCTCAAACAACTAGTTTTCTTTAGCAGGCTTTGAGCTCCGAGCTGTTGGAAGAGTAGCACGCTTTGCAGTCTAAAGCTGCTAAGGAAACGAATGGTAGCAAAAGGCTTCACTCTCTTTCTCATAATGAAACTTTTCTTTCATCAACCAGCTAGTGGTTATGTCATGTGAAACCCTTTACTGCATATTCAATAAAAACAAAGGTGTGACAATTAAATGACTGATTAAAAATTATAATCTATCCTATATTGGAATCAAATATGAGAGATACAGAATTCCAAATAATTATGTTCGTTTCAGAACGGTCTGTTATGTGAAACAAAAAATGAAGAACAACTAAAGAATCACAAAAAGTAGATGAAGCAGATAAACAGTACATTGGTAAGAAAAAAGATAGTTATGTCAAGTCTGAAAACAATCCAACACTATTAATGAAACTAACAACACTGTTAATGAAAATTAAAGTGGCAGAGAGCCCATAACACAGTCCATCTTCTTTTTTACGTAATCAAAGGTTAAAAATATTGTTGTCATAAAAAAATAACCTGATGTGAAACTAGAAAGCATCTCACCTGGTTTATTCTTACAATAGGCCCTTGGCAATCATTTCACGGAGAAGTTTATCAGCCTTATCATTCTCATCTTCTTCAAAGAAAGCACGAATCAATATTTCAAAAGTTATAGCATCAGGGATGCAACCATTGTTTTCCATCTTTGACTATGCCTCATCAAACAAACCCTCTTTACAAAGCCCATTGATAATAACAGTATATGTACAGACATTTAGATGATAGCCTTTAATCAAAAGATCTTGAAAAACTCTTTGCATTCTTAAGCCTTCCCCCTTTACACATTCCATCAATAAGCATAGTGAATATGTACACATCTGGTCGAACCCCGTGATCTTTCATTTTGTTGAACAATCCAATTGCCTTGTCAAGCAGACTGTTTTTGCATAAAACATCAAGTAAAGAACGGTAGGTGATAACATCTGCACGCTTGACCTCTATCCTCTCATCAAAAGATCCGAAACATAAGAAATTCTACAAGATTTGCACAAACCATCAATAAGAGAATTGTAAGTCACTATATCAGGAACCATGTTTTTCTGATGCATTTCTTTATAGAGATTCAAGGCCTCATCCCCCCTTTTAATCTTACATAATCCATTAATCATGATATTGTAACTGCAAACATCAGGAGTTACTTCCATTAGGCACATAGCATTGAATACATGTTTTGCATTCTTCACTCCACAAACTAAGACGCAGCCATCCATTAAAGTATTATAAGTAATAACATCAGGTTTCACTTTCAGCAAATCAGCTAGCACATTTTTTGCTTCTTTCATCTTTCCTTCTTTGCAGAAGCCATGAATGAGAGTATTATAAGTGACAACATTAGCGGAAATTCCCTTGACAGGCATTTCAGAAAATATATTGCAAGCCTCAATACAAGTTTATGTTTACGTAAACCGTCAATAATTGTGTTATACATTACCACATCAGGCTCAGTCAATCCCCCATCAATCATTCTCAGCAACTCAATGGCAGCTCTTGTTTCGCCAATTTTACACACCCCATTGATCAAAGTCCTGGTTCAGCTGAAATCCTTGTACCAATACCTTGCCATGAAAGTGCAGTGCCTTCTTGACCTCTGACCCTTAAGACAGAGACTTTTGATGAAAAAATCTGCAAGAACTTGATTCCTACAGCACAATACCAAATAAACAAGCAGCACAACAGAACAAACCCAAAAACAAAACGTACAGCCGACAGTTGCTTACATTCAAGTGTGGGCATCTCCAAAACCTTCTCCACTAATGGTTCACGAATGTTGTCAAGGTTATGGTGTTTGGCTGATAACCCAATTTGAGGATCTTGGATAACACAGAGAAAGTCAAGTTGATTTGACCCAAATGGCAGAAACAGTTAATGAGGATGTTCAAAGTAACAAGGTTAGGAACAATTGCCTTGAGTTCCATTTGTTTAGAAAGGAAAACAACAGTGGGATAGTGCTTCATCTTCATGATGGATCCTAAAATCTTGCCGAATTGGATGATGGGAGGGGTATGACGCATGCAGAGCATGCGATTGAATTGGAAAAGAACATCATCAACATTTTGAAAGGATGGGGGTGAGAGTGAAAGTGAGGATAGGGAGTTGGGAGTGAGGGGTTTAGAAGAAGGGAAGTGGGAAACTTGGGAATGGAAAGAGAGACGGAAAACCTTAACCTTCGTGAGAAAGACATAGTTGCTGTGTATTCACGGAAATAGTGTTGGCTTGTTAATGTGAAATCCAAGTTTGGTTTGTTGGTCGAATGCCGAAGGGTATCACTATCAGGTTTTTAGCATCTGCCGATGAAAAACTTGTTATGTTAGGCGGTTAACATTATTTATCTAGTGAATAGGAATTTTCGTCTTACTCATTTTACATATTAGTTTTTATCTTTTTTAAATGTAAAAAATAATTTATATCTTTACATAAGTGTTATAAAATAGTTCTTGCAGTTAAATTCGAATGATATTCATGATATTCCAAATTTTGAAAGCTCAATGTACCATTTCCTCATCTGACGAGTTGGTATGTTTGGACTATGATGGAATGACTATGAAAGTAGTGTCTCAGCTTCCAAGCCAATATTAATACTGCTAGTTCAAGCTTTTCCAATTTTTGATATCGTGCCTCGACGCCATGAAGTACTTGGCTTACAAAGTAAATAGGCTTCTGCTCAACCCCAAATTCTTGTACTAGGACAAAACTGATTACTAGATTGGATACCGACAGGTACACAATGATCTAGGCTAGACTTTGGTTTGGTCAAAATGGAAAGGTTGGATAATAAGTTTTTTAGTTCTTTGAATGCAACCTCACATTCCTCTTACCAAAGGAACTTTTAATGTTTTTATGAGGCAACAAAAAAGGTAGGGATCCTTATGGCTGATTTTGATAAAAACCTAGACAAAGAAGTGATGCACCCTGATAATTGTTGTACCTCCTTTACGCTACTCGGACTCCACATGTTAATGACGGCCAAACATCAATCTGGGTTCACTTTGATGCCTCGGTTTGTGAGCATAAATCCTAGGAACTTCTATACTTGGACATTGAAAGAGCATTTTTTCGGATTAAACTTCAACTGATATTTTGCCAGTGTGTCAAAGACTTCATGGAGATCAATTATGTGATGGATGACCTTCATTGACTTTACCACTATATCATCGACATAGGTTTCAATGTTCTTCCCTATCAAGTCGGGTAGGATCTTGTCCATCAAGTGTTGGTATGTGACACTAGTGTTATTCAGGCCAAATGGCATGACTTTGTAACAATAATTAGATTGTCCGACAATGAATGTTGTGTGGTCCTCAACCATGGGATGCATTTTGATTTAGTTGTATCCGAAGTAGGGATCCATGAAATTAAGTAGTTGATATCCCGATGCACCATCGACTAAATAATCGATGTTTGGTAATGGATATGAGTTCTTGGGGTAGGCTTTGTTCAAGTCTATGAAATCCACACACATCCTCCATTTTCCACTTGATTTTTTCACCATCATAACATTTGCTAATCGGATCGGATATTGAATCTCTTTGATATGGTCAGTCTCAATCAATTTCTTTGTCTTGTTGGCAATCCTCTTCATCTTCTCTTCTCCGAACTTTCTTCTCTTTTGGATGACTGGTTTGGCGGATGAATCCAAGGCCAATCGGTGGAAAAGGAAGTCCAAGTTTATGCCTAGCATGCCCGTTGGACTCCATATGAACGCTCCTACATTACATCTTAGAACATAAATTAGGTCGATCTTAAACATAAGGTCCAGGGATGATCCTATTTTGATTTTCCTTTCTTCTACTATCTCTACCTCCTTTAATTCTTTGGTAGGACTCGATCATAGGTCAACGAAGTCGAGACATGAATCGACTTCCAGGGTATTAATGTTGTGATGAGAGGATTTTCGGCACCAACTTCTTTTAGCTTTTAAGCTTTTCTGGTAACACTTTCGTGCTATTGCTCGGTCGACCTTGATAGTGTCGACTATGCCATCTTCAAGTGGATATTTTAATTTCAGGTGTGTAGTTGATACCATCGCACCTAGCTTATTCTTGGAGGGTCAACCAAGGAGAACACTGTATGTCGATGGATAATTTACTACAAAGTATTTGATGGTTAAAGAGTTTTTTGTTTACTTGGCTCTCCAAAGGTTGTCTCTAGTTTGGCGAAACCTCGAGCTTCAATTTCTCCCCTTCCAGATCCGACTAGGACACCATGATGTGGTCGAAGCAGACTATTTCAGATGTTGAGTCCAATGAATGTGTCTTTGAACATGACATCTATTGAGCTCCCTTTATCTACCAAGATTCTTTTCATGTTGAAACCCATCATTATGGTCGATATTACCACTGGCTCATCCTCGTGGGCGGAGACTCTTTTGAAATCGGCATCTGTGAAGAAGATGGCGGGTGATGGTCGAATAGGTTGAATAAAGACCTCTATAATTGATCAAACATGTCATTTTCTAACCGAGGAAGTGAATCCTCCTCTTGAAACACTGTTTTGTTTTAGATACTACAGGTACTTGTACTTTAACCGGAAATCAGATTAACATTTTTTTAATATATTCTTTTAAATATATTTTTTATTATTAGTTAAAATTTATTAAAAATGATAAAAGTTTATGGATTTCATTTTTTTGAACTTAGGATATCTCTCGGTAGGAGTCAATAATTAATATATTGAGGTATTAAGATTATTTAAGGAATTAATATGTCTTTAACAAATATTTTTTTATACACATGTACATACAGATTTGACTTCATGCTTAAAAAGTAAGGTTATGTGTCAACTACGCTGCACATATTAGTTCTTATTCTTTACTTTTTTTTATGAATTTTACTCATAATTCATAATTTTTAAATAAATTTTAATCAATAATAAATATATTAGAAAAGACCTTTTGGTTAATGAGATAATGAGAAAATAAAAAAGTCTCTTTTACTATAATTATTATTAAATATATTTTCTTTTGTTCTTATTTATAAAACTCATATTAGAAGTGATGATGATTCCTTTCAAAAGCTTTTTATATTAATTATTTTTATATTAAAATATTTCTAATTAATTACATTGGTAAACAATTAGAAAAGATAAGAGTATTACAGAAAAAGATAGTTTAAAAAAAATAACATAAATTTATGAAATTATTACTATCAATTAAATTAATAATTTTTTTAATCTTTAAGTCTCGTAATTTAACTTGGTTGTGCTTATAATGCACTTAAACACATTCCACTATTCATCTTTGATTAAGGTGCCTGTAGTTAGTTTTTTATAACCACAATCATAGGCAGGATTCAATTGAAAAATAAATAAATTTAGGGACCCATTAAAAAAATTTAGGAACTTAATTAAAAATTTAGTAAAATTATGGAGACTCACAAAATAATTAAAAATAAAATAAAATAAACACCTTTAAGCAGGTTTATTATATTAATTTATTCACTAAAATGCTCAACAAAAAGGGTATAGCGGTGTAGCCGTTGCACTTCTCTACGTTCCCCCCCTCTCTCTCTCAGTTCTTCATCTCTTCTTTCTCTCTCTCTCTACTCAGTTCTTCATCTCTTCTTTCTCTCTCTCTCTCTACCCTCACAACACACATTGAGAAAAACAACCCTCACTCCCTAGATGGGGCCTTCCGAGAACGAGCCACTTGTAAATTCCCAATTTTTCAGTTGAATTTTAACTGCAATTGGTAGATTACGATTTCCCCTACCTGAAACCCTAGCCATTTGTAGATGACTCACTTGTAAATTCGCAATTTTGTTGCTGAATTTCAGCTGTGATTGGTAGTTTCATTGCATCTTCGCGACCAATTTTCGGGAGAAAATGGCAGAACTCGATCTGTCCAAGAAAGTAGCCGATAGGTATCTCAAGCGTGAAGTCCTTGGTGAGGGTACATACGGTGTCGTTTACAAAGCCATTGATACCAAGGTAACTTTTTCTGATGTTAATTTTGTTCTGTTCGTTAAAGAAAAAAAACAAGAAAAAAAAGAACAGTTATGAACAAAATTATGAGGATATTTTAGTGCAACAATGTGTTTTTTTGTTGTTTAATTTTTTTTTCTGGATTGTGAGAATTGGGTCTGAATAAAGTTTAGAACTTGGAAGAGAAATTTAAGTCTCTTATAGTGAAGACGGGGTTAAGAAAATCTGTGAATAAGAGGAAAACAAGTCTTCATATAGAGCCTTGCAGTAATGTGTGGAAAGGGAATGTTCATTTATATGTATTTTAAGTTGTTTAAACATGGGTTTAGTACTAAAGCTATTCATTGTTGTTATAACTTGCAATTGTGCATATCAATTAAAAGAAAGTGCAAGCTACAAACATGTGCATTGTTGTGCACATGTTTTCATGAACTGGCCGTTTTTTTTTAATGATGACGATAATAGTACAATATTATTATTATTATTATTATTATTATTATTATTATTATTATTATGTGGTCCTTATAAAGATGTATTCATTGCATGGACAGACAGGGCAGACGGTTGCAATTAAGAAGATCCGGCTTGGCAAGCAGAAAGAAGGGGTCAATTTTACGGCTCTCAGAGAAATTAAACTGCTTAAAGAGCTCAAAGATCCAAACATTATTGAGTTGATTGATGCCTTTCCACATAAAGGGAATTTGCATCTTGTGTTTGAGTTCATGGAGACGGACCTCGAAGCTGTTATACGGGACAGGAATATTGTTCTTTCACCTAGTGATATAAAATCTTACCTTCAGATGACATTAAAAGGCCTTGCTATTTGCCACAAGAAATGGGTGTTGCATAGGTAGATTATGTTGCTTATTTGGTCATTACAAAGTCATTACTCGCCTTTAGTTCTGAGCTCAGAAGTTTTATTGTGTATTTCAGGGATATGAAGCCAAATAACTTGTTGATAGGATCCAACGGACAGCTGAAACTTGCAGATTTTGGTTTAGCACGGGTATTTGGAAGCCCAGATCGCAGGTTCACTCATCAGGTTTGCTTCTTTATGCATAAATAACTTGTGAATCCTTTGGGTATGCAGGACTTAGCACTTACAATTAGAGGACTTTGGAAATGATCTGGTTTCTTTTTGTTAATCTCAGCATTGTGAGTAAACTTTGAATTTAAATAAAACCCAAATCACCTGTTAATTGTTCTATTTTCTTCAGATTCTTCTGTAATAAAACTAGCAAACTTTTCTAAAATTTGGATGGTTAGAATTTGCAAGACTAGTCAGGTTATACCCTAGATATTTTATAATCAGGTGATTCAGGTTTGGTTTTGTATGATGCTTTGGTTTGAATTTATATGAAAACAGAGGGTGTGTAAGTCAGCTGAGTTTACCATGGAATCTCTATTATTATTGCCTGGTTTTATCCCAATACATGGGCATGGGCATATGAAATGAGAAGTAGAAGTGTTCTAGATTTTGAATATGTTCTAGGATTGTGTTTCTCACTTTCTCTAGTATAATATGTATTTGATTGACTGAAGAATGGAGTACTATTTTGTTGCATCAGTAGCAGCTTACTCACGAATTTCCATGTTAACAAATGTGTTTCTTTTGAATTCCATGTCTTCCTTTCAATATCATTTTTATCCTCTAGATGTCAGCTTCTGTGTACTGTTGAACCTTAGCATGTTTCATCCTTATGTTTGTAGCTTGCACTTTCTTTTAATTGATATGCACAATTGACACTCAATACATGAATAGGTGTTTGCTCGGTGGTATAGAGCACCTGAGCTATTATTTGGCACCAAGCAGTATGGTCCTGGGGTAGATGTTTGGGCTGCAGCTTGTATATTTGCTGAACTTCTTCTTCGTCGACCCTTCCTGCAGGTAAAACAATATTGTCATGGTGATTAATGTTCATTTTTTATATGTTAAATTAATAAGTAGGTCCCTAAACTAATTGGGAATTTTTCATTAGGTCCCTAAACTAAAAAGTTGTAATTGGGTCCTTGATCTTGTAAAATTATTATGATTGGGTTCTTGGAGTTAGTTTGTGGTGACTTGAAACGGCTAGAAAATGACAATTTGTAGCGGTTTTAAAAACCTTAGGGACCCAATTTTAAAAAAAAATTTACAAGATCAATGACCCAATTACAATTTTTTTAAAAAAATTTGGGGACCTAATTAAAATTTCCCAGATTGTTCAGGGACCTGCTTGTTAACTGAACCTTTTTTATATAACTAAAATTCATAATAAATATCTTTGAATATAAATTGTATTTTGGATTTTACAATAAACGATTTAAATTTTGATGATTATTTTTATCTATTGACATTTTTTATAATAAAATAACTAATGAAATTTAATTTAGACATGGAAATAAAAGAGAGTAGATTGATAGATTGAAAGGGTGGGTGGTTAAGAAGATCAAGTATATAAAGATAAAAGGAGGATAGTTTGAGTGGTTGAGAGAGAAATTTTGACTAATTGCAGAGGTAGTGTGTGAAATGCACATCAGAAAAGAAAAATTATTGAGGGAGTGGGAAGATTGAAATCCTCGCTCTCTAAGTTGTGTATTCTCATTTATAATATAAGAGTAGATTATTTTTATGGTAAATGACAAAAGGTTGATGTTCTGGAGTAGATGGATTTTTTCTAAACATTTGACCATTTATTGCTCATCTTAACTATTTTACATATTTTTTTTTATGAGATTAACTATTTGACTTTATCTTTTAGTTTAAATTGCACTCCGATATCTGAATGATAAATCCTCAAAACTGTTTTACTGAACTGGGATTAGTTCAGAAGCTGTTGGCTATGGTGTTTATAGACAATTTTTACCACTAATTTTGGCTTCCATGTTATTCCTGTTCTGATATTTTTTTTTATGTGTTTTACTTATAATTTCAAAGTGTGTAAATGTCTTGTATTGATATAACTGTTTTACTGCAATGTTGTGTGCCAAGGATGACCACACTAAGCCTTTATTTATAATGAGCAAATAGGATCAGTGTTGATTACATAGGATCAATCTAATAATGAGTAATAAGGACTAAATCACTAATTACTATCTAATCATAAATAGCAGAATAATATGAAATCTTAACAATTGATTCGATTGATTTTGTTCATATGTTTCTGTGTACTTAGGTGTGTCCTTCTTCTGGTAATTTCATGAGTTTGTTTGTCATTTGGTAGGGTTCAAGTGATATTGATCAATTAGGAAAGATTTTTGCAGCATTTGGAACTCCATCTGCTTCTCAGTGGCCTGATATGATTTTCCTTCCTGATTATGTTGAATATCAACATGTTCCTGCCCCACCTTTGCGTTCTTTATTTCCAATGGCTAGTGACGATGCCTTAGATTTGTTGTCAAAGATGTTTACTTATGATCCAAAGGCTAGAATATCTGTACCGCAGGCATTAGAGCACAGGTATGTGTCTTAAATTTAATCATTCTCTTAAGAATAACAATTTTTTTCCCTTTCTTTTTCCCTGATTTTAATCTCTCCATTTCCACTTTAGGTACTTCTCATCTGCGCCTCTGCCCACAGATCCTGTTAAGCTTTCAAGACCTGCTCCTAAGAAGGAATCTAAGGTTTCAGATGTAATTTCAAACGAAGGTCCTACTGTCTTGTCACCTCCAAGAAAGTCCAGGAGAGTAATGCCAGGGCGTGATGGGTCTGAAGGAAATTCTTTGCAAGGAGATAAGTTTGATGACAGTGTTGTTAGTGTCAGACAGGCAGCTGGTGATAATATGGGAAAGAATGAGCCAGCTCCAATGTCACTAGATTTTTCTCTTTTTGGATTAAAACCTCCAAATAGACCTACAATTACCAGGTAAACACATGTTGACCCTCCTATCATTTCAAAGTGGCTTAATAGTTTGTAATTTTGACTCTTTCAACTTAAAAAAGTAGATAGCAGCATTACACTTTGGCTTGCATATTGAACCATTAGAGGTTGAAAGAAGATAATCAAGGTTCTATACTGTGCTTTTATCTGTGTTAAATTCATGAATCATGACTAACTTTGTGAACTGGGTATGAAATTGGATCCTACAGGTTGAGTATAAAATTATGCTAAATTTAAATGGTGGAGCTATGCAAAAGCAACAATGCTCTTAGATAGTGTACCTTCAGTGCTAAACTGCTTATGTGGCAATTTACGCCTAACTTTTGGCACCATGTTGATTCAGTGTGACTAGGATTTTGGAGACCCAAATTGCTATTAGTTTAATTATGGTGTTTAATATGCTTATTTTCTATGGAATTCATCAAGTCTCATGAGAAGCCTTGCAGAGGAAGGGAAATATAGCATATAACTTCATCTTTTTTATAGAGTTGAATAATGCTAGTGTGTGCCAAATTTTTGTTGTCTTTTAATTTCTACTTGTAAATGTTGTTTAATTAATTTCTTCTCTTTGTTCTGCAGTGCTGACAGATCACATTTAAAAAGAAAATTAGATCTAGAGTTCTAGCAGCCAGAATGAATATTCTATGATGGTTCCATCAGTAAGAGAGGGGTCTGATGCATTTGAGAAAATTCTGTGAATCAGCTTCGCTTGTATGCCATTCCCTATATTTTTCTCTCTGCATAAAGTTCCCATGAATATGTTGATGTTTAAAGGAAGAAGTATCTGTGACAGCAGATTAGCATCTCACTTGAATAGTAGTTCAGAGAGCTGAAAGTAACTATCATAGACTAAAAAAAAAATAAGTAACCATACTCTTTGGATCCCTTTTTTCTGATTCTTCTGAATTTCTGTTCTCCACATTCAGGAGAACTTGTATCTCTCCACGGAAGGCCTAGAGTGAGAGCATTTTCTTAAGCCCTTGCTGTATATCTGACACACTTGAAAAAGTAGTGGTTGGGGAACACTGGATTTTAACATTGATTTGTTATTTTATTGAACATAAAGAGAAACTATTGTTTACACTTCAAGTGTATAATATGTATTTTCTTGGGGGGTTTCAAATAGGTTGTGTACCGAGCAAAAATATTTGTAGACATTGTGATTGATTTTGGCTGATTTGCTTCTGAGATAACCTTTGGTCCTTTTTTCCTTTATAGTTCTCATTCTAAAACATTGTTGGTGTTTCTGTTAGGGTAAATGATGTAGATGGATTCTGTCATGCGTGTTTGCGTGCAAATTCCTTTTCAATTTTTTCTTTCTTTCAGAAGCTTCATAAAGTAATGAAAGAACAACAATTTGTTTCCAAAAACATAAAAACATATGTCATTTAACTTGATCTCTGACATTAAGCTCAGCAACACAACCTTGGTAGCTCAAAGATGATATATAAGTGACATTCTTTTATACGAGAAAATAAATGAAAAAACCTTCAATTTCATCTCTAAAGTATTACTCTTTCTCCTATATGGTTCCTAAAGTAAAAACATTATATAAGTAATTCCCCAAGTATTAAAATCATGGTTAGTAGTATTTGAAGTATTAAAAATCTATGACATTGTTAGTAAAATATATCAATTTAGGAACTAGATCAATGGATATTCAATATTTCAAGAATTACTTATATAATTTTATTATTTTAGGGACTATATAAGAGAGAGTAATACTTGACGGATTAAATTGATTGTTTATTTAAAATAAATATAAAATTTCTTGGGTAGTATCTAACCTAAATTTTTAAGCTTTTTTTTTTCTTTAAAAAGAAAAAAATTGGGTCAAACATAATATTAAAATAGAGGTTATATTGAAGTTAATTAAGAGTTTTTTTTAATTAAAAATGAAAAACTAAAAAAAGAACATATGGTTGCATCTTTAGAAGGTTGATGAGCTTTTAAGTGTTATTAAATGATGGCGGAATGGCTTGGTAGATTTTTTGTCAATTACTACAAGCAACTTGTGAATTAAGACCTACTATGACAGTTTTATATGCTAAAATTGCGTGTTTATTCTGTCATCTGCCATAGTAAGTCTTCCTTCACAAATTTTGACTATAGCAGGTCTTTCTTGATAGGCCGAAATTAAGTGTTTATATGAATTCTGTCATCTTTATTCATTGATATTCATATAATAATTATAAATTTACTTTTTTTTTCTCCTTATTAAAATGTATCTCACTTTATGTTCTTGACTGGAATATATTCTTTTCTATAGAAGATATATGTAGCCATAGATAAAAGAAGTGTGTCCCTCACTTTAAAAAATCAAATCCCTATTTATGATATAACTGGATACCAGCACGAATTACTGTTTTGTAGTACATGCTAAGGAATAATTTTGGTTGTGCTATAAGTAACATCGGTGCTGAGTTTCGGCTCCAAGGTAACTCACTGCTACACGTAATATAGAGCAAAGGTTCTTCAACTTTCAAGCAGTATTAGCATTTTGGTTACCCTGAAGTGCCTCAACTTGGACTATACTGCCTCCTACTCTTGTTGCTGCCTTATTTGCCTGAACAATGAAGACTCTGCTGTTAGTATCCATAGTTGATAGATAACATAAACTACTGAGTTAAAGATAGGACAACTTACTTCTTTCTCCCAATTTGTGCGTAAGGTGACCACAAGAAAACACACCACTTGAACAATAAGTGCTAATACGATCCCTAAAAGTAACCCCTGTAATTATGAAGAATTATGACAATTACTATAACTTTAGTGCAGCGCATGTCTGGAATAAAGTTTGTAAACCGAGTTAGCAAAAGTATCTTAAGTCTTGTTTCTCTAAAACTGAGTTTGCAAGCAAAATTTTATTCTTAGACATACTTTTGAGGATCATCAAACATGACTTCAAATTGATTTTACTCTCAAATATAATTTTGGACCCTCCCACCAAAAATTCAAACATACCCTTAGTTGAACAAGTTCAATGCCGTGCAGGATAGGAACACACAACAAAAGCCTTATCTCACTAGATTATATGGATTATACGATGCTTTTAGTCTCAGTTAAAAACTACTTTTTTTAAGGATATTATTGATTGTGAGATCTTTTTTAATAATAACAAAATGGTTAGATTTTACCTGTCCTTTCATGTGGAGGACAAAAGCTGTCACAATTGCAAAAGGAACGCCCAAAAAATAATAAGATCCTAGATTAAAGAATGCGCCAAGTTTCTGCCAACCACATCCTCTGGCAACTCCTGTTTATAATCAAGGAATTAGCAAAGTTCAGATATACAATTTAACACCAAGGTTTCTCAATAAATGACTTAAAAGGTAGTATTAGATTGCATTCTTACTGTGCAGTTCAACAGGTGGTATTTATAAATTGAATGTAAACTGTAAAACAACTCATAAAAATATGAATAAATATATATACTAAAAACCAATCTAATGATTTTATTCAATACCTTGAAATGCTGTTTGAATTGAATCTATAAAGGGAGAGCTTGCAACAATTGGGATCATGGAAGTCACATACGTGACCACTTCGTGTACATTGGTAAAAGCACGCCCCCAAACTCTGCGTACCAACAAAAGGGCAGCAAATTCCAAAATTCCCACTGCAGAGGCCAAGAACATGGTGACTTTAACGGCTAAATATGCAGCTTTTGCACGACCAGCCCCTAATTCATTTGAGATCCTTGTGCTGTTCAAGTGTAAACATGTAATGAGACTTGTTATGGTCAATAATAAGCAAAAAAGACATGTGACTGTAACATTACTTATGGTAAATTGGTAATAGCATGCACTTTTTTAAGAGCTTAATTTCCATGTACTATTAGTGTAAAATTTACACTGTCAACCATTAAACAATTATGGTAGGTATGAGTTATAAATAAATTATTGTAAAACTCAACAAAGATGACAGTGTAGAAGTTCTTTACACTGTTAATGGATATATTATTTATTCTTTTTTTTTTAATCAGTTTAGATATTAATGGGATATAAACAATACAGTTCAGCATGAAAGACTAACCTTCCAGCAGCACTAACTTCAAATGGTACCATCCAAAATATACCAGTTGTATTAAGGCTGGAGATGAAAAAAGAATAGTTGGTCATTATCAAGGGATGATAAATATAATAGCATATGTTATTTAATATCCAGAACAAATAGTAGCATAGAAGGTCTTAACTGAAAAACAAACCATATAGAAAGCACTGAAGTTTGCAATTTCGCGTTAGGAAGAGCACCAGATAAGAGCACCATAATTTCAAATGTCCATGCTTCTAAGCTGGAACATAATGATAGAATAGAAGCAGCAATTAGCATTTCTCAGCATCAGTCATTCACATTTCGACTCACTAGGAAAAGAAATAAGTTTTTTCAAGTAATCTCTATGTGATAGTGTGAAGAGCAATATTAATTAAATCAAAACAATTGTACATTACCCGACGTTAAAGTCCTTTATTTATTAGTGACATCAAATTGATCGTAAGATAATTAAATTCATTACTTTTGTGCTTCAAGAACCTAATTGATGGCAAAAATATTAAGGGACTAACTGATTGGTGTGCATAATTTTTGCTGATTAATTTATTTTATGGATAAAGTGTGGACTTAAATGCATATATCTTTTGTTTTTTTGTTTTTTTTTTTTTTTTGTATTGTGCTGAAAAATGACAGAACGAGAGAGATTCTCACGGGGCATGACACAATAGTATGTTATGATGACCAAAAGAGATCTACAGGATTATTCAGGATCCCTCCTAGGCTAAAAAGATCTAACTCTTTATGTCTTATAAACTTGTAATTAGCATATGATAATAAATAAATTAAAAGATTTTATTTTTCAACAAGAAATACATATTAAAAATCAAATTATAAAAGAATTTGTTCTTATTTATACTATAAATTAAAATCCATCCATCTCTCAATTTAACCATTTATCACTTTTTCTTTAAAAGTGCATCTTCTATATCATTAGACTCTCAATGAGATCAAAGTACTCTTTTATTTATATTTATACATATTGTAATTTTCTTAACTGTTCATTCATTTTAAATAAAGAGAGAAAAAAATACATGTAAGATTTAATTTGAGATAATGAGATTTTGTTGATGAAAGATAATAATATAGAATTAAATTAAATTAAATAAAAAATATGAACTATATATTTTTTAAAATTTGTTAAAATTATGTTACTCGTTTAATGTAATAAAATATTTAATTTTTAACAAAATTATGTGTTTATTTCATTAATTTAACATATATTTATATTTTAAAGTGTATATATATAATGGTACTTATTTATATTTTGTCCTACACCCATAAAATGCCAGAACCGATTGTGGGATTACTGCACATATCCACCTACCATGTATCCTTAAATGACTGATTAAAAAATTTAATCTATCCTATATTGGTTACCAATTGTTATATTATACTATGAAAGTGAAGTTTTGGTTGAGAAACGAAAATCATACCACACCATGAGTGCAGAAGGAAAAGCAAGTTTGAGAAACTCTGGGATATTATGCAATGATTTCTTTCAGAAACCAGTCCAAGTTGTTTTGCATGAAGGGGAGAACCGAATATAAAGTGTAAGTAGTATGGTATTAAACCAATTTGAAATGCAAATTGCAATGACAGATCCTTTGAAACCAAGCCCAAGTTTGAGAACAAAAGTCCAACAGAGAAGAATGTGTAACAGGCTATAGTTAGTCCTGAGGTTATCACCATAGGAAAGACTATGCTTTGGGTTTGTAGGAATTTGACAATGCACCGAAGAAGACCATTGGCTGAAAGGCTTGGAATCAGTAATCTTGCATATTGTTGAGCTTGTGCTGCAATTTCTTTGTCTTGATGAAGAGCAACTAAAATAGGCCCTAAGAATACCCAAATAATGGAGACAGGTATAGTGACAAGGATGAGAACCAACATGGCTCCTTGTGTGTGCACGCCAACCATGTGATACTGCCTTGACCACAAAATGTGTCTAGTGCGCTTGACATGCCCATCTAAATGAAGTGAGCCATGAACATTAGTCATAAAGATTAAGAATCATAAGAACAAGAAAGTTGAGACATTTTAAAATATAATTTTGATTTTCGTTTGTTCAATCGGTAATTTTGATTTCTCCATTTTAAAATTAACATATTTGGTCATTCTATATTAAAAATTTTAAGATTTTAGTTCTCTCATTTTAAAATAAAAACGTTTAGTCCTTTAATTTTAGAAAATTTACAATTTTGATTAAATTCTTAAATTTGTTTTTTTATCCGATTGAACCCTAAACCTAATTATTCATTTAAGGTACCATTAAAAAATGATTTAATTAGTTACAAAGTAAGAAAATAAAAAATAAAATAGATAAAATTAAAGATTAAACTAAAATTGTAGATTTTCTAAATTATAGGGATCAAATGTTTCTATTTTAAAATAAGAAGATTGAAATTATAAATTATTTAAAATAGGAAGATAAAATGTTTCATTTTTAAAATAAAAGAATCAAAATTATGGATTGAGTAAAATAGAGGGACCAAAATTACATTTAAGACTATATAGTATAATGCAAGTAAAAGAGATATAAGAAGAGTTATATACGGTAGGAAACTATTTTCCCTCCACCCACATATTTTAGACAATTGGAGATGAAAATTACGTACTTTTATAAAATAACAGAATCAAATGTCTCAATTTTAAAATAGAAAAATCAAAATTACATATTGAATAAAATAAAGAAAACAAGATTACATTTATCATTTAGTATATTACAGTTATTCTTTAGCTATTATATTAGGTTAATTAATATTATATAACAGAATAATATTATATTATTTAGCTTTTAACTTGTTATTTTTAAATATTATGTGTTATTCTATTTTTTAAATGGTTGTCTTTGGACTTTTATAATTGTTATTTATCTTAATTTGTTAGATTATTTTTCAATATTATTTTTATGTTTTTATTTGGAAAAAAATCTAAAGTTGAACTTCTTAACTCAGCTTTAAGTAATAAAAGTAATTTTAAATCATTCAAAGTTGATTACATATGCAATTTGTATTGTTTTGACTTTTCCAATTCAATCGCTTCTACAAAATCTTTTTTAGACAAGAAACTTGTGAAAACAAAGTTTCACAACAAAATGCAAGATGAGTTCTTCCGGATACTTTAGCTATATATATTAAAAAGAATATTACAAAAACATTTACTACAAAAGAAATTATGGAAGATTTTTATCAAATCAAGAATTATCAAACATCACGACCCTTATGGTTGAAAAGAAATCTATTTCATTTTCATGTGTTTTTTTTCCCATCAAACGTAATTATATTTATTTTCATTGGATATATGATAATTTTTTTTTCATTATTCTAAATTTTAAACGATTAATAATAGAATTTGATTTTTATTAATTTTATTTATTATGTTATAAATTTTGTCCCCTAACAATTTTTTCTGGTTCTGCCACTGATTATATATATATATATATATATGATTCATGTATCAAGGGGTTGATTCTTTCTAAAATACATGTTTACTGAGCAAGACTATATTCGATATTTTAAATTGTCTATTGAAATTCTTCTTTTTGTTGTTTTAATTCAAGCCAAACAATTATATTTTGTTATTTCCTTTATTTAATTGGTATAAATTAAAATGATGGCAGAGAATGAACACAGGTACCTCCGTTATCCACAGTCCATATATAATACAATGCAAGCATGCACAGATCTCACACATTCTGAAAGTTGGTAAACCATAACATAAAATTAGAAAATACTGTGAACATACCAACACGTTGAAACCAGTAACATTGACAAATGAAGTAGCCAATGAAGCACCAGCCAAAAGCAACTCATCCAAATGGCCTACAAACATGAGAGACATCATTTGTAAACTATACTGACAGACACACACACATATCATGGGCCCTGCCACCCATAATTGCTTCGTTACTTCATCTGCTATTTCCTTATCCCATATGCCCATTCTCTCTTGATCACATCACATACAATAAGACAACCTTCTCCAAGATGATGCCTACGATCCTCTGATTTCTCTCAAACACTAAGCGTTAATATTGGTGAAGAAATTGATGAATAATTTTTTCATATAAAAAATTATAACACTCACACACAACATTAAATATTATATTTTTTTTAAATAAAAATATTTTAAAAAAATATATAGTTATATATTGGGCTTTTTTTAGCTAATATATATAATTTTTTTTATCAACATAGTAACTTTTTTTACTTTACAAAAACTAATAGCAACTATTTTCTTATTTGAGGGCCTAAAGCATAAATTTTAGTTGTTTTAGCCTTGGGATGACTATATATATATAAAATAAGAGTGAGAAAATAAGATAATAAGTTCAAACACTAAAAAATAAGAGGTGTAAAATATACAATTTTAAAATAAATATGCATTTACTTGTCCTCATATGAGATTTGGTTAGGGGATTCAAACACATAAAACTAGTGGATGTAAAATATAAAATTTTAAGTCAAATACTTGTGACATTATTAAAATGAGGGAATGCATTTGCATTCACACATAATTAGACAGGACACCAAGTACTGGGTTACCTAGTCCCACATGAGGCAAAAGCAACATACCAAATAGGTATTAGGCTAAGATAGTTGAGTACCTATTTGGACTCACACAAGGCAATGATTGCATTTACTAATAATCACGAGATCAGGTCATCTAATTTTGCTTAGAGGACGAATTACTTATATGGTAATTAGTACACGCAGGCCCAAGACCCAACCGGTATAGATAAACGAAGACACATATATATAATATAAGTATAACAAATTCAACTTAACATAATTCACATCATTTTACCACTCATTGCATAATATCACTTGTCCCAAGGATTGTTAGGCGTTTGACAAGTGTACCAAATGTTCAAGTAATAAAGTCTCGGAAGTTCGAGTGTCAAATTCCATGGGAATTTTGTGTTGTACTTATCTTGGATACTTTTCAATTTATAAGGGAAAAATAATAAAAGAGAGGGGTAGAAGAATGAATAGGAAGCAGTAATAGGAAATTATAAGTAATGGAAAGCAAAGAATTAGAAGTAGAATAATTAAAGAGGGAATTCAATGGAATGCAAGTGTTAGGATCTAGCATGTCCTATTTGCCTAGGATGTATGATTTTATGATTTTTCTTTATCAATTCAAGTGATTTTATCCTACCCACATCTATTCATTTATTTGCCCCTGATGCCTCACGATGACAAGCCTATTTTATTTATCTATCTCCCAAATTCCTTTGAAAAGATTCAACAAATAAAATGCATGAAGTCTAAATTCTAGATGTTTGCAAAAATGCATGGGCATAAAATTTATCATTCTAAGTCTAGCAATGATTTATTTATGATATCTTTTCTTTTTATTCTATTAGAAGTTATCCTCTATCGAGTGTGTAACCCCTAAAACTAATGCATGCATGCCTTCTTTAAATCTTATTTAGAAGTTACTCTTTTCCGAGCACCTAACTCCTAAAAGAATGAAAAGATGAATAATGCAAGAAAGATAAACAGAAAAGATAACAGGATAGAGAACACCTGGTATTGCATTGATAAATAGTGAAGAGTACATCATACATCGCTTGAATTTTTAGGCTTGTCAGACCTTAACTAGGGGTTTAGCCACTCATGGCCATTGAGGGCTTTACAATGGATGAGAACTGATGAGAGAAAAGGGGTGAAAGAAAGAAAGGGAAAAATGATGAAAGAGAGAAGAGAATTCCCTAAGGAAGAGTTTTCAGGCTCTAGGCAGTAGTGAGAATACTCTGGGACTTGGTGTGTCATTTCCCCTTGGCCTAGCTCTCTATTTATAGCTGTTGAAGTGGGCTTTAGGCCTTCGTAAGCTCGCTTAGCGCGACCTCCCTTGCTTAGCGCGTGTAGATCATGCGCTTAGCGGGCTCCTCGTGCTTAGCGCATTTAGTTCTATTGGATCGCGCACTCAGCGGGTTCCTCTCGCTTAGCATGTTCTATTTTTGTTGTGAGTTGTGACTCTTGTGCTTAACGCCTCGCTTAGCACCTGTGTCTTCTGTTTCTCTTAGCGCGAGGCGCTGGGCTGGGTCTTTTCTGATTTCTTATTTTTTTTCTTCGTTATTTTCCACTTTTTGCTTTTAGCCCCTCCAGTTTTTATATCTGCAGTCAAATTTAATGAAACATCAATTCTTTAACACTTAAGCGCAAATAACTACTAAATAATTATTTTTAAAGATAATTTTACTTTATTTTCTATTATCAAAGTACAATTATTTAGCAGTTATCAATGATTTAATCACAAAATCACGTTTCACACATTTACATTAATCACGTGTTCAGAACAACAAATCTCAAGTACAACACAACATCTCACACTCATAGAATTCATTATCCACCATCACGTAACAAGTCACAATGATCATTACACAGACATTATGCAACAGATACACTAAGACTCAATCCTATATGCAATGTGATACCATGTCAGTGAAAAACCTCGTCGGACACCTAGGAGTACATGACAAGACAGACCACACACTGGTAAGTCAGGTCACTCTTACTAGGTAAAATCATAGGAAGATCAGTCAAACCGGGTGTATTTACTCCCAAGGCCTAGACTCCGAAGAGTCCATCAGGGTCTTTCTCTCCTGATTCATGTCCAACCCATAAAATATTTTAACATGCAGACTCTATCTATGAATTATACAACACACACAACTCATCAATTGTTCTTAAAATAATGTTAACTCATCGCGTTTCAAAGTGATTCAACTCGTCGGGTTGCCACAATGGACCCCATCACAATACTTGTTGCACATTAACTCGTTTCCCTTAAAGGGTCTTACAGTTGTATGATTGTACGATTCATAACTCACAACTCAATGTACACAACATCTCAATACACGCGTGATCTCACAATTTAACACATACTCAACTTATCACATACACTCAATCTCAATCACAATGTTATAATCCCAAAGTAACATATTATCACACCTCATGAATCATAAATACCTCACACAATATTAATATATACATGACACAAACATAGACTTTACCTATAAACTATGCAATATACCCAACTACTCAATTATTTTAAAAATTATTTTAACTCATCGTGCCTTAAAGTGATTCAACTTGTCGGGTTCCCACAGTGGATCTCATTACAAAACTCGTTGTTAACTCGTTGGCAATTGCACCAATTTGTCACAAGTAGTAAAGTACTCAGAAGTCTGAGTGTCGAATCCACATGAACTTTGTTTGTATTTAAATTGATGCAAACCTAATTTACAAGCAAGAGATAAGGAAAATAATTAATAAAGAATGACAGGAGATAAGATAAAGATTTAAAAGAAACGATAAAAGATTTAAATTAAAAGATGATAAAGATTAAAAAAATAGAAGATAAAAAAGATAAGATAAGAAAAGAAAAAGACAAGAAAAATGAAAGATTAAGATGAAGATAAAGAAAGATAAATTCAGAATATGATAATATTGGGACCTAGTCTGCCTTATTTTTCTAAGATGTATTATTTTAGATTTTTCTATATCAATTTGGTGAATTTTTCCTATCCACATCTGTTAGAATACTTGTCCCTGATGTTTCACGATGACAAGCCTATCTATCTCCCAAATGTCTTTGCAAAGACTCAATAGATAAAATGCATGATGTTCTAATTCTAGATGTTTGCTTTGATGCATGGGCATAATGCAATCACTTTATGTCTAGCAATGATTTTATTAAGATATTACTTTCTTTTAGTTCTATTAGAAATTATTCTCTGTCGAGCGACTAATCCCTAAAACTGATGCATGTAAGACATTCCTTGTTCTATTAAGGATTACCCTCTATTGAGCACCTAACCCCTAAAGATAATGCAAGGATGAATGATACATGAAATTAAAATAAGAAAGGATAGTAGAAAAAAACATTTGTTTCCATCGATAAACATGAAGTGTACAATACATCTTTTGGCTTTTTAGGTCTGTCAGACCCTAACTGAGGGTTTAGTCTCTCATAGCCATAAGATGCCTTACACTAGAAATGGGATATAGGATCTGATGGAGGAGAATTAAAGATTTCCCTTGCTAGAGACACTCAGGATGTACTCATTAGAGAGCTCTGAGTCTTCGGGGTAGTGTCTTTTCTCCTTGACTTGACTCCTTTTTTTTATAGTTACGACTTGAGCTTGACTCCCTTTCTATAGTTGCTGGAATGGACTTGGGTCTGATGCCAAAAAATCTTCCTTATTTATATTTTTGATATTTTCTAGATTTTTTGTTTTGCTTTTAATCCCTCCTTTTCATATCTGCAAGCCATAAATAAGAAAAATATCAATTCCTAATATTTAAGCCAAAAATAACTGTTAAATAAATATTTTTAAAGATATTTTTATTATAAAAAATAGTTCATATTTAGCAGTTATCACTCGTCGTGCAAAAACTCGTCACCCTTAAAGAGTCTTAGAGTTGTGTGATTGTACAATTCATAGCTCACAATTCAATGCCATCACTTTACACTTCACAATAACATGTATAATCACATTAAGGAACGTATTAATCCCACACTTGTTCTCAATACATGTCTTATCACACCTTCTCACTAACACATTATCACTTCCTATATATATATATATATATATATATATATATATATATATATATATATATATATATATATATATACAATAACAATCTTCCAATATTGAAGGCATATAATCATTCACTTATTCATTCTGTTAATAGTATAGAACATGTGATCACATCATGGGGAACAAAACCCCTTAATAAATTTCAAGAAAACATGCAAGAATCAAGAATTTCTAAATTTCTAGGTTTCTAACATTCATAGCCCAACACTCAATTAAACCATCCAATTCGCATCAGTGCATCAATTGACCCATGAAACATGAACAATTCGTAGTTATCATTGTACAAACAAAATTAAAACGCATAAAACACCCAAAAATTAATCCTGATTTGATCCTTTAAGGATCCTTACACATGTTCACTCTAACCCCAATTGCAATAAACTCATCCCTTACAGACATTATATCACAAATCCCAACGGTGGAAATGTGAAAAGTTGAATTCTGAAAGTGGTGTTCGAATTTCAGGATGATCCAATGGTTAATGAGTTTGAGATAGTAGTTTGACTAAGACAAATGTGGGTGTATGCGGAAAAAAGAGTTTTAGAAGAGGAAGAAGGGAAAACGAATTTGAAAGAAAGAGAGAGCGTAGAAACATATCGTAAATTTAAAAATTGATATGATATGTCTTGGGTAATTTGAACCTATTATTTACTCTATTTTTTTTATTTTATCATTTTATAAAAATGAACTTTATTTTACTATTTCATTAAATAAATAATCAATTAAAATATCCATTTATTTTCTAAAACATAATTTTACTATTTATTTTTTAATATTATTAAACCTTTATTTTAATTAACAAAAATCATTTTTTCTTTTTTATTTAATTTCTAAAAATTTTATTAATTTTTAAATAAAAATCTTTTTATTTAATTTAAAAAAAACGGGTGTTACACCTCACTTTTAAAAGAAACTAAATCAAAATTTATCAGATAACTGAATTCCAGCGGGGATTACTGTTTTTGTAGTGTTATGCTAACGAATAACTATGGTTGTGCTCTAGGTACATTGATGTTGATCTCAGTTTCGGATTCATATAACCAACATTATTATTCCAAGATAAGTCACTAGTTCTACACGTAAAACTAGAATTAAAATTCTTCAACTATCAAGCAGTATTGGCATTTTGGTCACACGGAAGGTCCCCAAGTTGGACTCCATCGCCTCCTACTCTTTTTGCTGCCTTTTTTGCCTGAACAACGAAGAGACACTGCTATTAGTTAAGGAATAATTAGAAAAGGATAAAATTTAAGATATAATAATATTTACCTAAAGTTGTGTAACAAACTTTTTATCTTATCTAGAGTATCAAATTGTTCTCATTTTTCTTATCTATTTCCTAGTCACTCTTTATCTTTTGTAGCCATTGGTTGTTAGTGCTAATCTGTATTTAAATCAATCACTATCAACCAGAATGCATCCAATTTTTTTTGTTCTCCTATCATATTTCTATCTGTGTTAGTATGCAGTCATGCAGAGTTGTTGATAATAAGAACTGAGTTGAAGATAGGACAACTTACTTCTTTCTCCCAATTGGCGCGTAAGGTGACCAGAAGGAAACACACCACTTGCACAGTAAGTGCTATTAGGATCCCTAAAAATAGCCCCTGTAATTATGAAGAATCAAGATAATCACTAGCTTCAATTGGACATGCATGTTCACTATATATCATGCCAGATACAAACCAATAACAAACAATAGCCTTATGCTACTAAGTGAGCTTGATTATACAAATTACACGATGTTATTAGTTTCAGCTAAAAACCAAATTCTGAAGGATATTAATATTTACTATAAGATTTTTTTTAATAATAAAATGGTTATATTTTACCTGTCCTTTCATGTGGAAGACAAAAGCTGACACAACGGAAAAAGGAACTCCCAAAAAATAATATGACCCTAGATTGACATATGCACCAAGTTTCTGCCAACCACATCCTCTGGCAACACCTGTTCACAATGAAGGAATTAGCAAAGTTCGCAAGCATTTACAGATAAACACTTAGGTTCCTCAATAAATGATTTTAAGGTATTTGATTGCATTCAAATTGCATTCGATAGTGTTTAGTTCAACTAGTAGGGTATTTATATATAATTCGTTTCAATTCAATGTAAACTGAAAAAATCAAATAAAAAAATATGAACAGGTGTTGAGTTACATTAATATGAAATATTATCATGAAAGCTAACTGATTAACAGTTAATTGTACAATAGAGTAACTAACAAACTAAATCCAGTTAAAGGAAATAACAACAGCAGTTTTTTCCAATATCAATAAAAAAATAAATATTGAAAATAAATTTAATCTAAATCGCTTAATTTAGATGAGATTGAACTAGTAATATGATAGTAAAATAAGAAAAGTGATGGATCTGGATGATACTATTTAGTTTTCCTTGAAATGATCAATTTAATCCAATTCCTGAATACTTAATCAACCGGGGAAAATGGACATTTTTGAACCTCATATCATTGAATGATTTTACTCAATACCTTGAAATGCTGTTTGGATTGAATCTATAAAGGTAGAGCTAGCAACAAGTGGCATCATGGAAGTCACATATTTGACCACTTCATGTACATTGGTAAAAACACGGCCCCAAACTCTCCATAATATCATAAGGGAAGCAAATTCTAAAATCCCCACTGCAGAGGCCAAGAACATGGTGACTTTAACTGCTAAATATGCAGCTTTTGGACTACCAGCCCCTAATTCATTTGAGATCCTTGTACTGTTTAAGTGGAAACATGTAATGAGATTTGTTAGGGTCAATAATAAGCAAAAAATATATATGACTGCAACATTACATATGGTAATATAGCATGCATGCACATTTTTATTTTAATCTGTTATGGAAAATAATATATAGAATATAAACAATACAGTTCAGCACGAAAGACTAACCTTCCAGCAGCACTAATTCCAAATGGTATCATCCAAAATATACCAGATGTGTTAAGGCTGGGATGAAAAAAATACAATTGATCATTAACAAGGGAAGAAAGGGGTTTTCAAATGAGAAAGATGAATATAATAGCATATATATATATATAAAACATACAGTAGTCAAGCCAAGTCTCGAGCCACGAAGTCGACCAGACACCAAAAAATGATCATGCACGCACGAACGCACGAGCACATATACTCATGCACGCTCATATATATAGGCATACATGGGTTGGATAACATTGAAAATTTAATGACTGCAATCTCATTGATATCTTCACATTTTTATTACTGTGAATATATTTAATTAGTTATTGTAACTTTATGTCCCTCAACAAATATATATAATATCAAAAACTTTTTCTTATTAATGGCCTAAGGCGGCAAAGGCCTTATTGACCTTACCGTAAACACACACTGAATGAGGAAGATGGATATAATAGCATATGGCATAGCCCCTAAGATATTAGCAGAAAAACTAACCATATCGAAAGCATCGAAGTTTGCAATTTCGCATCAGGAAGAGCACCAGACAGAAGCACCATTATTTCAAACGTCCATGATTCTAAGCTGCAACATAGTGATACAATAGGAGTATAGCAATTAGAACTTCTCAGCATGAGTAGTTATTCACATTAAGGAAAAAAAAAAAGTTTTTGCTAGTTATCTCTATCTGATATGCGAAGAACAACATAAATTAAAATAATGTACATCTAATCTTCCCAAAATATGACATGTATATATTGCATCAGTCCTTTATTTATGAGTGACATCAACTTGTCCCTAAGATAATTAAAGTCATTGATTTTTGTGCTTCAAGAACCAAATTGATGACACAAACATGACGGACTAAATGACTAGTTTTCATTTTTTTTTAGGATTAATTTAATGTAATGAATTAAACAATTGACTAAAGTAATGATCATATCTTGCTATGTTGGTTGCAATGCAAGTTGTTATATTATATGGAAACAAATTTTGGTTAAGAAAAGAATATCATACCACACCATGAGTGTTGAAGGAAAAGCAAGTTTGAGAAATTTAGGGATGTTATGCAATGATTCCTTTGAGAAACCAGTCCAAGTTGTTTTGCACGAAGGGGAGAGCTTTATATAAAGAGCAAGTATTATGGTGTTAAACCAATTAGAAATGCAAATTGCAATGGCAGATCCTTTGATGCCAAGCCCAACTTTTTGAACCAAAACCCAACACAGAAAGAAGTGTAAGAAGCTAGTAAGTCCAGTGGCTAGCACCATAGGAAAGACTATGTTTTGGGTTTGTAGGAACTTAGTAATGCACCGAAGAAGACCATTGGCCGAAAGGCTTGGGATCAAGTATCTGGCATATAGTTGAGCATGTGCAGCAATTTCTTTGTCTTGATGGAGAGCAACTAGAATAGGCCCTAAGAATACCCAAATAATGGAGAGGGGTATGGTAACAAGGGTGAGAACCAACATGGCACCTTGGGTGTGTACACCAAGCATGTGAAACTGCTTTGCTCCATATGCTTGACCACAAAATGTGTCTAGTGCGCTTGACATACCCATCTAAGTGAAGTGAGCCATGAACATTAGGCAGAAAGATTAGCATCATACATAAGAATAAGAAAGTGCATAATAATAATGATAATATACAATATAAAAAATACATGTTTACTGAGTAAGACTGTATTTGATTGTCTATTTAAATTCTTTACTTACTTTTTATTTTCTTAAAATTTCTTGATTAAATGTTTCAATTGAAGCTAAGCATCAATTAATGAAAATTTACTCATATTTGATTGACACTAATTAAAAAGTTATAATTAACAAAGTAAAATTGATGAAAGGTGTAGTGCTGAAAATGTTTCTAGCTTGTTTCCCTGTGAAAAAGTAAAGGAATAATTTGGTTTTCAACCCAAAAAAAAGTATGGGTTCTGGCATGAACACCACAAACAAAGTAAAGCGTGGGCTCAATTATACGAGAAGAATCTAGTTTTTTTTTTTTTTTTTAAATAATAAACGTAGTAAAACAGAGAGACATCCTTAATACAATGGCACCAATGACATATTTGAATTGTCAACAGAGGTCTATCTAAAAGATTATAATACAGGCCTGATTTATAAGTAATTTCCCTTAATTAGAATTACTTAACTAGTCTTTAGCTATCAGAGATTTTTCGAGTGAGAATCACTCATCAAACAGGAAAAATGGTCTCAGAGATATTCGAACACACACCTATAAAGAAAGTGGAAATTCGTACCACAATCTTAACTACTTGTGTAAATCTGAATAGACAGAAAAAACTAGCTAGACACTTGACGAGTACTGTCTAATTAATGAACATATGTCTTACAGACTGATGTCAAATGATACTTAACACTTTGACACCTAAAAAAAAAACTAGTGTCTATTAAAAACTTGTCCCGGTCATGGGTTCGAATCCGGAAACAGTCTCTTTGCATATGCAAAGGTAAGGCTGCGTACAACATCCCTCCCCCATACCTTCGCATAGCGAAGAGCCTCCGGGCAATGGGGTACGAAGTTTTTTATTAAAAACTTGTCCCGTGCATTTCCCCTCTTCGTTAATAATGAAATTTGTACTTAATTATAAAAAGTCATACTATTTTTACATTTGGCCTGTTTGAGAAAAATACAACTTCAAGAGTGATGCAAGTTTTGTATTGGTATATACTATAAACAAAAATGGTGGCAGAGAAAGAACACTTCCATATATATGCACCGGCAAGCATGGATAGATCTCATCTCACATTCTGGAAATAGGAAAACTATAACATAAAATTAGAAAATAGTGTGAACTTACCAACACGTTGAAACCAGTAGCATTGACAAATGATGTAGCCAAAGAAGTACTAGCCAGAAGCAACTCATCCAAATGGCCTACAAACACGAGAGATATCACTTGTAAACTATACTGAAACACACTAACAAATACCATTGGCCCTGCCAGCCATAGTTGCTTCTTGGCTTCCTCTTTCCATAAGGCCATTATTCTCTCTTGTGCTCAACTCTCACAGATAATAAGACAAAATTTCTCCAAGATGATGATATATATTAATTGGGATCCTCTCAAATGTTAACAGCATCGTCAAGAAATCAATAAATATTTTTTTATTTATTAAAATTATAATATAAATACATTAATAACATTTAATATTATATCATAATAAAAAATTAAATATTATATAAACACACACATATATATATATATATATATATATATATATATATATATATATATAACTATTAAATTTTAATGATTAAAAATAATTAATAAATGCCAGAATGGATTGGTACATTTGATGGATGCTTTTGCTCACAGTAGTTGTAACTTATAGGTTTGATTTTCAGATTTTCCAGATGGGTAAAAAATATGTAAAATTTTGGGAATGGGATTCTTTCATGTAACATTTTGGTTATGTGAAAGTACAATTTGTAATAAAAAGTAAAAGAAATAAAATTTAAATAACAAAAAAATGAAGATATGAGATTTTAATGGTAGAGATTTTCATATGAGAAAATATAAGTGAAAATCACACGTGAGAGAGGATATCCACTCTCCTAAAGGCTTTTTCTAAAAGAAAAAACAATCAACAATTTTTTTTTTACTAAAATTTATTATGAGAATACGTTATAACATTAAATATTAAATGCTATTAAAAACTTTGAATTTATTATCGGAATCTTCGATAAACTTTTCAAACAAAAAAGCCAAACATGCTTACGTCCTTTGCATGGTGACTCTGTAGCCCCGATCTTTTGCGGAAACGTGGCTCTGTAGCTTTGACCTTAGTTGAGATGAAATACTAATAAAATTTGAATATAATTTTTCGACATTTTTATATTGGAGTTAAAGGCACGTCATTAAAATGAAACTTTATTGTGAAGACATTAATTGCATAACTGTGTTTTCGACTCATTGGTGTAACTCCTTTGACTCTGAACACCTTACATATTAAGAATTTATGTCATAGGTTTGACTTACCAAATGTGAAAAAAGATTAGTTACCGAGTGTCTTTAATGAATATTTGACATTTTTCATATATATTTAATATTTTAAAAAATAAACATTAAAATTTATTCCCTTCAATCTTTAACTAAATTAGAGATTTAACTTTGTTCTTTTTATAAAAACAAATCTAAAATATTTGTTACAAAAATATCTTTAATTCAGAGTCATTCTTTTAGTTCAATAAATAGTAAAAAGAAGTGTCTTAAGTTTTTTGAGAGTTTAACTTTACTTTGCATAAAAATTATTTTTAGAATCTCAAAATGACGATTTACATCATAGCCAATAAAAGTTAATTCCATAAATATTTTAATGATTAAGGAAATTAACGAATCAAAATTAATAAAAATGTTTGAAAAATAATAAGAACATGTCTTATTAATATTAGGAGTAATTTTGAAAAATAATTTAATATTATTGATTAAATTAATTAGTTTTTAAATACTAATTAATAAATTAGTGTATCGAGTTTTATAAAGAAAAACAATAAAAGGGAGTATATTATAATGTAACATATTTTATTGAAGAGTGTTTATTCATAATTTCTCACTCTCATGAAAGAAAATAATTTTTTTATTGGTCTTACGTGTTTTAATTTGTTTGTTTTCTCTCCTAAAAGTAAAAATAAAAAATAAAAAACGTCCTCATTCTCTACGCTTATTGTTCTTCAGTTTTTTGGTGTTAAATGTACATTGTCAAGAACAACAAATAATTTTTTAATGTTTGACTATAAATATATCAATTAAATAGTTTTAAATATACTTTATTAAATATGTTTTGTTTGGTACAGGGAAAGAAATACTTCATTAAATATGTTTACTAATTTAAAATATAAGAAGTAAATGAAATTATATTTTGCAATATAAGATATTTTAATAAAAAATTAATTTTTTTAATAAGATTCTTACTGACCAATGATATTAGTCAGTATCTATCTTTTAATAATCAATATTGATACACATTAAAAAGAATTTAAATAAAATGTACTGTAAAGATTATTTTACTACTATTCAACTATATATTGTAATATATACGATAAGACTAATAAATTTTGTAATTATTATTTATTTTGAAATTCATATTTAAAATGATTTTTAGTTAATCAATAATATTAAATGTTTACATAAATTAATAATGTCTTAAAATACTACCAGAGTATTAAAAAAAACTGAGAAATGGTAGTAATAATGAACTCTGCTGTAACAGCCATAGTATTAATGTGCATAGAGTTTTGGCAAATAGCCCCTCCCCCAACCCACCACCACACACAATTGACGTAGTCTTTTATCAGTATCAGTGCTGGAACTAAAAGTTTTAAGTTGTGGAGACAATACTGGTATATGTAAATTAATACTTTTTATTCTAAAATAATAGTTATTTTAACCTCTTAATTTTATTCTAAATAAATTCTCCTTTTAATATTTTTAAGCTATTTTCCTCAATAATATTCTGAGATATGATTAACAATATAAATTGATACTTAGCTTGCATTGAAATGAGACAAAAAAAAAAGTTACTGAAAAGCATAATGTATTTATCATTGATGGATAGATATAATTAATAGGGTCATTTATGAAAATAGTAGTTGAAAAATTAAGGATATTTTTCTTTAAATTTATATCACTTGAATATTTTTAATTAGTGTGTCATAACTTTAATTAAAGGATTATTTTAGAATGAAGGGAATATCTTATTTTGTACTTTATACTCAATTAGGATAATTTAATTGCCAAAATACGTCCAATATGTAAGAAAATATTTTAGTTTTCATTCTCACAAAACACATATTTGGCATGATGAAGAATTTTAAGTATATTAAGTTTCACAAGAAACTCAAAAATCTTAATTACAATAATTAATTACCAAAAAGTATTAAAAGAGTTGGATATGCATAAAGATAAAACAAAGAGAATTTGAAACAGTTGAGAGAAAGTTTTAGTTAATTGTAGTATAGTGAGTGAAAAGCACATCTAAATCTAAATAAAAAAAGAAAAGAGTAAGAATATTTAATTGAAAGCATGAAAATAATGAGACTATGAAAAATACTCATATTATGATTGTTAGGGGGGGGGGGGGGGGATCCGTTATTGTCTTTTATTGTGAAGAATGACCAAGAATAAAATACACTTTACATGAATTTATTAAAATTTACATAACTTGTTCAATTGATTATGTGACTTTATCTCCCCCCCCCCCCCCTCTCTCTTATATATATATATATATATATATATATATATATATATATATATATATATATATATATTATATCAATTAGACAAAATATAATACATTTTTTTATTGGACAATAATATTTTAAAATTTAACATTAGATTTAATTTTTTTATCAAATAGATTATCTAAACAATCTTATATTAATACAAAATTATTTAATACTTACATTAGCATATATATAATTGATATAATTTCATTTTTATAATATATAAAAAATAAGAATCTTGTATTATATGCCTATAAATGTTTAATTTTATAAAATTTGACAAAAAAATTAATATAATAAAAATTACAATTTAATGATTAAATCAATAAAAATATTTTATATAAAATTATTGATAGTGTAATTTATTAGTTTGATGTTTTCTATTTTATTTTAAGATTGTATATAATTAATTTTGATAAGATTCATTTTAAATTATTAAAATATTTTAATTTTTTATTTAAACTAATCTTAAATATAATTTTTACATTAAGTATGTGTCAGAATAAAATATAATGGACCCGACAAGTTATGCCAATCAAGTTGGACTTTGCGGGACCTAATTTAATTTGTCTAACATCAATAATATAATTGGACACAATCACCTTGAGAAGGGCAACAATCACATATGTAGGGGCAAAGAGTTATTAAGGCATTGGATATAGGTCAAGATAAAAGGAGAAAAAAGGACCATTCTCTTATTATGAGGTCTAACCTTGGAATATGTGTGTGAGGACCTTTATGAGCACAGTGTTGACCAAAAAAATAGTAGTAAATTAAAAGATTTATTTATGGTAAAAATACCCACATCTATAAGTACTTGCACAAATTATCCCTATATATATAGGGATAGAAAAGGATATTCCACGGGAGAAAAAATATAAATAAATTTGTTATATATTATTTACAATATGTTTTTTATAAAATACAAAATAAATAATCTTACATTAAATTATGTTAATTCAATATAATATTGAATTATATGATACTATGTTAATTTTTTTATTGTAGTTTTTAAATTAGAAGGAATATTTGTTACCCATTTGAATATTCACTTAGTTTTCTTGATCTCTTTGATATGTGTAAAATATCTTAATAACTTAGAACAATAATTATAATAGAATAAATAGAATATTATTTTTCAAAAATTAAACTCAAATTTATTGAGAGTCATCATCTCACAATTTTCACTTAATTGCTTTTCAAAAAAAGAAAAATTAATGTGTGTTGGTCATCTTTTTCAATTCTTATAAAAGAGAATAAATTTATTTTATTAATTTATAAAATTTATTGTAAAATTATTAAGATATTTAGATAAAAAATTAATTAATAAAAAAACAATTTAAAATGAGATTTATAAAGAAAAAGACAAGCTCAAAAAGGTGTCTTACACACATTTGATTCATGAAAAAAGACAAAGGTAGTATGATCTTTGAAACTAAATCAAATTAAATAATATTTTTATATTTTTAAATTAATTTGATTCATGAAACAAATATAATAAAATAATTTCATCTTATATAATTAAATGTTTGCATATGAAAATATAGTCATTCTATGTATCTGTAGAGATTAAAATGCAAATTTATTTATAAATTATATAAAACCTTAAGCATAAATTATAGTGTTGACATTTATCTCTTTCATTGATATATTTTTAATCCCGACTAAGTTGAGTAACATTATTATGAGCGACGATCTGCTTGCATTACATGTCATCAACCAACTCTTAATTTCATTGGTATATTTTTAATCCTGTCTAATTAAGTTGAGTAACATTATTATAGGCGATGATTCGCTTTGGTTACATGTCATCAACCAACTCTTAATTTAATTTGGTTATAAAAATATGTATGTAAACATAGAATAAATACACAACATATACCGAAAATCCACCCATTAACAAAACGAATACACAAAAAGGGGAAAAGAATAATACATCACACACATCCAATGTTGATTGTACACCAAAGGCCCACATCCATGGACAATGAGGAGATGATGAAGCAACATTCTCATCTAGCTTTCTAGCCTTGCCAGAAACATGATGGGGACAATGTCCTACCCGAGACAGATGAAGATAATCAAGAAGAATCATGCCTATAGTCTCCCAAAGGACAAAGAGGTACATGGAATAAAAGGGATTATCACACCAATAGGGATGATACATATGTCTCTTGTGTCTCCTAGATGATCTTCCATACACCATCCCAACCCTTAATGGAGTGGCAGATTTAAAAGATCTTAAATTTCATTTTTTTAATAATTAATAAAATAATAATAATAATGAATAAAAAAATCAAATAATAATTAATAAAAAGAAAAAAGTGTAAATCAAATAGAAATTTATAAAATCTATGATCCTAGAGTAGTTTCCTAGACAAAATAGAAGTAAGTTTACAAATTATAAAAAATAAAATTAGTAGATTCAATTATATAAATATAAATAAAATAAAATATAAAAATATAAAATTTTATTTATAAATTTAATGAATTGTAAAAAAGAGGGGTACAAATATATCCCTGAAGACAACCTAGGTCCGCGACTGCCTTAATGGCTGGTACTAGCGCAAAATGTTGAAGGGCATAACACTTTTTTTTTAGACCTAACAACGCTAATGAATACTCTAAAAACGATAATGTTAACAGTATTGCTTTCTCTCGTTCACTTTTCATTTAAAAGTTTTGTACATATTTATTTCTTTATCTTTCTTCCATCAATTAATTTTGAATGGCACCAATTGCGCGCGATGACACATCTCATTGGATGAGGTCATTTTTTTAATTCGTGATTGAGATCTAGGTTTGAAAAAACACCGTAGAAAATCATGATCTATGATTCAACCGCACACTAGCTAGATATTATGAGCAAACTCCCTAGGATCGGACTAGCAGACAAGGGGTTAGGATAAATCATAGGTTTAATATTCCCATTGTAATTATTGTACACTAAAAAAAATTACTTTCTGAGTTAAAATCTAATGCCACACTTAGCCTTTACTAAATATGCATATTTTAAATATATATTATTTTAATTGAATACAGCAGAAATGAAAGATTGTATTAATAATAGAAACATTTAATATTAGAGAAAATAGCAAAAATGTATTTAGATTAACATAATATTTTTTTTTATTAATATCATACGAAATTCTATTAAATTGTGAATCATTCATTCTCCCACTGCTAATTTAGTCTTTGGTTTGATTTTAACAGCCCAATTATGAATCTACGAGGGCACTTTCCTTTTATATACAAAATAGTTGTACCAAAAAAAATGTTCACTAAAAACTGCTTTTCTAAATAATCAGAATCACTAAGCATAATTACTGTTCAACTGTCGAAGATTTTAATTTTGGTCACTTGGCAGTGCATTTGCATCAGTTGGCACTCCGTTGCTTCTTATTCTTTTTGCTGCCTTATTTGCCTGAACAGTATATACAAAGATATTGCGTTATTGATGGTATGATCCAAAGTTAGAATTTTTTTTATAGACAAATATTAATTATTTATTTATTAGTTTTTATAAGCAGACAAATGAAGATCGAATGGGTGACCTTTCCCTCATTCCTTTCTTTCTCAACCACCGACAAATCTTACATTTCCTCCAAAATTGAAAATTGATAACACCAGTGATTTGAACGAAGACTTACTTCTTTCTCCCAATTGGTGCGCAACGTGATGACAAGGAAACCTACCACTTGCATAGTAAGTGCAATCACAATCCCTAAAAGGAGCCCCTAAAAGCACTAACTCCAATTAAACAAATTCATTATACTACTAATTAAGTACATAAAAAAAATGATACAAGATTGACTAAATCTTACCTCTCCTTTGATATGGAGGACAAAAGCCAACACAATTGCAAAGGGAAGCCCCACAAGATAATAAGATCCAAGATTGACAAATGCACCAAGCTTCTGCCAACCACATCCTCTTACAATACCTTTAATTTTCACACCCCAAAGGATTAGCATAGGTTAAGTTCACATATGTATATAGTAAACAAAATGTTATGAGTAGAGGGGATAGTGTGCCTTAGTTCGAGGCAGGCTCCTCCTAAAAGAGAAATGGAATTCTGGAAATAAGCTTTTGCATGGTTTATTCATTATGCATGCAGCCTTTATATACTGCAGCTTTCTTTACACGTATAACCAACCTAACTAACAGGATTAACAAATTCTAACAACCTGAAACTGAATTAACTAACTACACGTAACTAATCTGCACGTGGGTTATTATACTTGGCTATAGCGTTTTCTTCTTCCTAACATTTCTTAGCCCATCAAAAACACGAACAATTTTTTATTTTTTCAGTATGTACTCTGATAGTTAATACTCTCAAATTAACATTCTTTTCTTATTTTAAATTAAAAATTACTTTAAATTGAGAAAAATAATCATACGTGTCAAAGTGTCACAATTTTAATATTAGTACCTTTACTTTTTTTTTGGCTACTGCTGTAGTGCTTGTCATTTATAGGAACTAGATGAAGTGGAATCCATTCATGTTCCTCATATACTTGCTTTTGAAATTTTTTATTAATATTTAATTTGTTTCATTGTACTTAAATATATTTTCTTCATCCTGTTATGATGCATAAGGTTCTTAGAAACTATGAGGAAAAGATAATTTTAGTGCAACTTTTGGTATCACTTTACTCAATACCTGATAATGCTGTTTGAATTGAATCTACAAAGACAGAGCTTGCAAGAATTGGTGTCATGGATGCCACATAACGGATTACTTCAGGTATATTGGTAAAAATATGCCCCCAAATGTTTCTTGTGACCATGAGAAGAATAAATCCTAAAGCCCCAACCACGAAGGACATTAACAAGGTGACTTTAACTGCTAAATATGCAGCTTTTGGACAGCCAGCCCCTAGTTCATTTGATATCCTTGTACTGTTGAGAGTAAACATATAAAATGCAATTAGACTTGGTAAACCAACAATAATATATAAATCATGATATTGCAATATTTATTTTTTGGTGGTAAGAGTTAGTCAGTCATTAAATTTTTTTTTCTTCATGGTTGTAATAGAAAACACATTTTCTGACCATGACTAGCTGACTACTCTTCATGAACTATGAATTACAAACATACTTTTCTTTTTTTAATAATAGACTATAAGTAGAACAGATAGCATCAAAGACTAACCTTGCAGCAACGCTGACCCCAAATGGTATCATCCAAAACAGACCAGTTGTATTAAAGCTGGGGATGAGAAAAGTCCAATTGGTTATTGATAAGAATTCATGAAAATGGTGCATCCAGAAGATAAAAGATCTATGTAGTGACATGCCATATAAAATCCTGATCATAAAATGGAATAGCTCTAAGACCTTAACTAAAAAAAAAGTAACTAACCATATAGAAAGCACTGATGTTTGCAATTTTGGATTAGGAAGAGCCCCAGATAGGAGTACCATTATCTGAAAAGTCCATTGTTCTAGGCTGTAGAAGAGTAGTAGCAGAGATCAGAAATTAAATCATATTATCACATTGGTTATTCACATTATTAGATTTCATTTTAAAATTATTTGACATTAAGTAAAGTTGTTCAACCCACAGATGCCTACTGACTACTAGAATAGGCTATATATGGAGATGGACTAATTGGCTCTAATGCCATGTTAAAATTCATCTCAACCAATTAGCATTAAGTGAAATTGTCTAACAAGTCTATATGCTGCACCTTGGGAACTATGGCAGACCATATGAGACTTTCCAATGCACATTATGAATCACAAGGAATAGAAATGAGTTTTTCTCAAGGCATATGTATTAGATGTTGGAGAAGAATATTAACTAATTTAGAGAAAAAAAATTCAATACTCAAAAAGTACAAACTCCTTTCATTAAAACCGTGACACCTGACATGTTAGCTATTTTTTTTTCTCTATTTTTTTGGGGATTGAAATGAAATAAAAATGTCAAAATAAGAGTACTAATGGTGTGTTTAGAAGAAGTTTATCCAATCAAGGCCTAACTATCAAATGAGTAGTTACTTTAGGAGTACTAAAATTTGCTCATGAATTGGGTGTGTGCAAGTTGTTATCTTTTTATAGAGGTTAATTTTGGTTCAATAACGAAGATCATACCAGACCATGAGTGCTGAAGGAAAAGCAAGACTGAGAAATTGAGGAATGTTCTGCAAGGATTCCCTTGAGAAACCAGTCCAAGTGCTTTTGCAGGAAGAGGAGAACCTGATGTAAAGTGCTAGTAGCACCGTGTTAAGCCAATTTGAAATGCAAAATGCAATGGCAGCTCCTTTGATGCCAAGCCCAAATTTTAGAACCAAAAGCCAACAGAGAAGGGCATGTGCTAAGGTAGTGAATCCAGAAGCTAGCATCATTGGAAGGACAATGTTCTGGGTTTGTAGGAACTTAGTAATGCACCGAAGAAGAGCGTTGGCTGAAAGGCTTGGGATCAAGTATGTGGCATATAGTTGAGCTTGTGCTGCAATTGTTTTGTCTTGATGCAGAACAACCAGAATAGGCCTCAAGTATGCCCAAATAAAAGACATTGGTATAGTAGCAAGCATGATGATCACTATGGCTCTCTGCATGTGTATGCCAACCATATGATACTGCTGTGCTCCATATGATTGACCACAAAATGTGTCAAGTGCACTTGACATACCTAGCTAAATAACAAATCAACATAAGCAACAAATAGTATTTTTGTATGGAGCAATGATACATATAAATTTGAAATTTGATATTTCATCTGGAGGTTGACCCAAATTGACATTTTTTATTCTGTTTCCACTTTCCAAATTTCGGCAAATTTCCTTAACGTTAATTTTACTAGAGTAATGCTAAATTATGTAGCAGTTGAACATAACACCCCCTTGCAAGTTAGTGTGGCTAAGAAGCTTTTTAGGCTTCATTCCGAGCCACTGAAAATCTCTAAAGAACTTGCATGATGCACTTTTGAGCTTCTTTAATTCAAACACAGCTAGAAGGTTTGTTATATGAATTATTATATTATTATCTTGTGCCTTGGTATATGAAAATGATGGAATACTCGTGAACATCAATTTATAGCTAGGAAATATAACAACAAAGAATATAATCATGTGAACGTACCAGCACACTGAAACCAGTGACATTTACAAATGAAGTAGCCAGAGAAACACCAGCTAGAAGCAACTCGTCCAAATGGCCTACAAACATGAGAGATATCATTTGTAAACTGTATTGAAACACACTCACAAATACCATTGGCCCTGATAGCCATAGCTGCTTCTTTGCTTCTTCTGAAATCTCGTTTCTCCATATGCCCATTTTGGCTACTCTCTATCTCTCATTCTACTTGAAGTTGGTTACTACTTTCATTACCATTGGCGAATTATTTGTTGCAGTTTTTGTTTTATGGGTTCCAATGCCGTCTTTGGAAGTGGCCAATGGTAAACGGCCACGTGTAGTCTTTGTCCATCGGGTCAGCAGTTCCAAATTTACGATTTTGCCACCAGGGATAATTTGGAGTTAGTGTACGCAACTAAAATATTATTGTTAACGAATTAAAAATTTCCCCAGAGCATATTGGCAGCAAAACCAGGTTGTTTTATTTAATGAGAGTTTCTATATCCAAATTCAAAAAGACATCAGCAATTTGTTTGATTCTTGCTTGGTGGTTAATGTGTAGAGTATAATGGCGAGGGCTCTGTTTGATTCTTGCAAATAATGCTTTTGGCCATGTTGGATCCAAATAATTACCTAAGCATGATTTTTCTTCGACTATTTTAGAGTTCCATTTTTTTTTTCTTGGTACCTCATGTTTATCAGCTTGGACACCTTGTCCTTTTGCTCTAATAGCTTCCTTGTTTGATTGAAAAATAAAGATATTGCATTATTGCTATTAAGATCCAAAATTACTAGAATACAGGAGCCCTTTACTTCTTTCTTAATTGGTGCGTAAGATGACCACAAAGAAACACACCACTTGCATAATAAGTGCAAGCACAGTCCCAAAATGGAGGCCCTTTGTTTTTCAAAATATCAATGTCAATTTAAAACCATTAGCTCCAAAGTTTTTTAGAAATCTTGCACAAAAGATAATTTTAATGCAATTTTTGATAGTACGAGTCACTATTTTATCTTTGACACTTTATTCTTAAGATAGCCGCTGAGTAACTAAAAGTAGAATCCGTGTTTAATAATTAAGATTGGAGGGAAGTTCTATTGATCAGAAAGATGTGAAGTATAAAGCTGATTAAAGTAATACCAGAGATGGTACGTACTTTTGTTGCTTTCTCTATTTATGTATGGAGTTAGCTCATTGAGGTAAGGGAAATAAAAGGTTTCTGAAATTCATTGAGTGATTTTATAATTTTTATTGGATACCTGAGAATTGAATGATGTTTTGAATTGAATCTGCAAAGACAGAACTTGCACAAATTGGTGTCATGGATGTATAACTGACTATAGTTCAGGTACATTGGTAAAAATACTGGCCTAAATTTTCCTGTGAGTATAAGGAGAGTAACTAAATTCTAAAGCCCCAACCATGAAGGACATTAATAAGGTGAATTTAGCAACTAATAATTATGCAGCTTTTGGACAGCCAGTTATATATGAACGCTCAAATTTATTCAGCCAAATAAAAGTAAAATATATAGGAAAAAATCGAAAGGAAAAAAAATACATAGAAAATGAAAACAATAATAAAAATCAACAAAAATTTTTTTTTTGCTCTTAATCAATTTAAAATAAATTAAAATATGATTTTGCTTTATTTATTTATGTTTTTGGGTTTGTGACTCATCCAAAATTATTGAACGAAAAATTTAATAAAAGTGTTGGATTAAAAATATTTTTTAAAAAAAAAATAGATTTTAGTGACTCACCAGTTTATGTTTTTATCTAAATTATTTCTTAAGCATTAAAAAACACACAAATCCACCCTATTATATAAATATTGAGAATATTTATATGATCTGTAATTGCTTCACTTTCTATTCTTTCATGTTCATTTTCATTTAAATTCTAATATCTCCTTTCACGATGAACACCTCATGCTTCTCTTGATCCTGGGAAAATCTCTCGCTCACTCTTCAAATAAATTGTGCAACAGTTCCTCTTTAGAACTTCACTCACTTTCGTTCCAATGAGTTCAAAATCCATCTATAATTGATAGATTTTAGTCTACTCATAATTTCAAAAATGTTTGCAGACGCACACATAGGATATTTTAAATAGTATATTTGAAAAAATATTTTTTTAGCTAGGATCATACTGCTGATATTATTAAAAGAAAGAAATAGAATATCTACATAGTGGAAATGATTTGGTCCAATTGACTTGGGATCTAAAAATAAATAAATTAACAAGATATATATTTGTAAAACATCAAAATTTATTTTGGTAATGGAGCCTGCAGAAGAATTGAGAACATATAAATCTTACATATTTGACCAATATAATTACCATGAGTATAGCCTCAGTCATTATTTATTAGTATTGTCAACGTTTGCAACTAATTGATGTCCTCAATAATAGTAATCAATAAAAAATTGCAAGAAAATCACAAAATTAATAAAAAAAATATCTGCATAAAAACCGAACAATAGAATTTCATAGGTTCAAGTTATATTTTACTTTCTTAATCCCATAATAAAATCTTGTAAAAAAATAAGTCTTAAAATAATTATCAATTTATCTTTTCAATATAACATTAATGATTTTTTTACTTATATTTCAAATAATATTAACGATAAGAAATAAATTTATAAATGAATTAATGGTAGTAAAATTAATTTTGTAAATTTATTATTTCTTTCGGTTTTGATTATAAGCAAAACAAAACTGGTTTCAAACTTATTAAAAATAAGTTTTTTTCTTTCTAAACTATAATTTATTAAAACTTGAACATAAAAATGTATTAAACTTTATTAAATGAAGAATATTTTAAAAATAATCTCATTAAATAAAAGAAATTTAATTAATTTTTTTATTGTTTATATTCAAGACTTAAGGAATACTTTTTTTCATCTATTTATCAATTTTTTTTTGTGTATAAATGTTAACAAAGTATTCTCTATTCACAAAGTTAAAAACTAAATTAAATGGATATTTTTAAGTATAAAATAACGTAATATTTCCTCCGTCCCATAACAATTATCATTATCATATATAATAAATATAAGAAAAAATAATATATATATATATATATATATATATATATATATATATAGAGAGAGAGAGAGAGAGAGAGAGAGAATATCATATATATCAACAGAAATTAAATCTTTAAAATATTTAATTTTTTTATAAATCTTATAGAAATTTTATAATTAAATAAAATTTAAAATATTTTAATCTTTAACTTTTATTTTAATCTAATAATTAAGATTAATCGTTTGTAGCTTTTAGCATTTTCCTAGATAATACTCTGTAGTGCAATTAATTGTATAGAAATCCATTTTCCCAACAAAAAAAAAAGAGAATTGAAGTAGTAAAACACTAAAAATAAGAAATAAAATTAGTAAAAGAAAACAAAATCGGGACATCAGACAAGAAAGCAACGTATTTTCTACTCTAGAAACTAGAAAGATGCTAGAAACGTATTTGCTCTATTTTAAATTATGTATATTATAAACTAATTTTGTAAAGAATTAATATATATTTAATAAAAGTATATAAATATGACTACTTTAATTAATAGCATGAGATATTACACCAATGTAAAAATCTGAATTACTTTCTGAATTCTGTCCAGCAAGAGGCTAGGGTGTGGGGATGTTATATTGGGAGCTGCTGGGGATACCTATGGGAATGGGAGGTAATATAATTTACATACAGTGAAGTCTATACACACACACATTGAGTACAATATATATATATATATATATCATATCATGTGGTGTTGGACATTGAGTACAAGGAGGAGAGGTGGGTGTCAACTCAAATGGAGGTAGTAGAAGAGTTGAGAACATAAATTTTACACGACAAATTACTTAATTTGGCCTCAGTCATTTTGTCATCGTTTGCAACTAATTAATACCCTTAATAAAGACAATTACTACAGCAAACACTCATTGCTTCTTTTTTTTTTTTAAGGCAAGCAACACAAATAGCTAAATACTACAATATGTAGTCATCTCTTTGTATCCTTCTTGCTTTTTCTTCTTCTAAATTGTATATCTCGTTTTACTAGATAGTCTCATTAAGAGAAAGTGAATTAAATGAGACTAAAAAATAAAAAGGTTTTATTTTTTATATTCAAAACTGAAGGAATATTTTCTATCATCTATATACCAGTTTTTGTGTGTATAAAAAATCTACAACGATAAAATATTATGAGATAAAGGAAGTATATATTAATGAAAAAAAATAATATATAAAAAATGTTATTTAATTATATGAGGATTGATGTTATATTTTTTTTTTTTATAAATAGTATCTAAAGGGAAATATTAACATAAAATTATCTATAATAAAAATAATAAAAAATAACTGAATGTGGGTAACATTCTCTTTACTTTAACACAATCTTACTAATTGGAATTTATTTTAATTCATAAGAAATTTTAGGACTCAGATTTTACTTTACTAAATAAACATCTTTAACGAATTTATAATCTATATAAAGTCTTATAAATGGGAATGCCTTTGAAATTTCTATTGTGCCTATGCTTTACGTGCTGACACGTGTCTCATTTGTTGGTCTTTTGGGCATTTTCACTTTACTCCAAGTGTCACCTTCTGCATGCATTTTCAGTCATTTCCTCAACAACTTCAAACCTGCTTCCTATGTTTTTGCGTTATTTCCGTTTGCTTCCTTTCTTCTTCATTTTTGTTTCTTCACTTCCAGTTTAGTTTCCTAGCTGCTGAGGTCTTCCATTTTGTGTTTGTCATATGAGGTTTTGCTTTTGTTTCCTTCATGCTTAAATACTTCAACTTTCGTTGCTTCTTATGTTTCCCTTCCGTGTTTCGTTACTGTTGTTGTGCATTTTACTTAGAATTTTCTTGTTTTTGTTTTTTCCTGTCCATTTCTTTACGGGCACACGAGTTTTTGTTTCATGCATGCATGTTTTTTGGTGGTGTTGTTGTTGATTTGTTGCTCACAGAGGTCAATGTTTTTTGCTTTGTTTGTGGTTTTCCCTTTTATGAGCTGATCCACAAAGGAGCATCCACAAGGCAAGTTTGTTAGTTTTTGATCTGTTTTTTGCATGCTTTTTTTCGTGACTCTTTTTTAAAAAAAAATTGATATGTCTGATGTTGTTTGGTGTTTGACAAACGAATGTTTGAGGTAAGCTATAATGACCATGCCTGAAATGTTTTATAATATCTATGCATGTTTGGTCATTACCTTTTTTTTCATCCCTGTTTGCCTAATGTTATTTGGTGTATGTTTTGGTTGTCATTTAGGCCGGGTCAAGAAAATCGCAAAATAGGTAAGGTGTTATTCCCACGCTTAAATTTTAGGCAAGTTTTTTTCTCCCTTTTGTTGTTGTGCATGTTTGTTTCGGTACTATTTGTCTCTATTTGTAAGGTTTTAGTTTTGTTTGTTGTTATGCATGTTTTCTTCTAAACTAATAGTTATTTTTTCTTACTGATTTTTTCACTTTGTTTTTGGTTCCTTTTTTATTTTCCCGTTTACTAAGCTATCGACGAAGAAGCATCCAGCAGGCAAGTTTTTTTCCCTTTTGTTGTTATGCATGTTTGTTTCATTACTATTTGTATCTATTTGCAAGGTTTTAATTTTGTTTGTTGTTATGCATCTTTTCTTCTTAACTAATAATTATTTTTTTCGATTGTGACATTGATCTTGGCTGCCTGATATGGTATTTAAGAATGGAACTATGCATGCTTTACTTTTTCAATAATATATCGCTCTTTTCTTTTTCTTGGTTGATATATTGTTTGTCTCGGATTTATTATTTTTGAACAGTAATGATTTTTAGACACTCCATTCTCCTTAATTTTATTTTGTTTTTTACAATCATTCTCCTTAAAATGTTAGTCAATATCTTTCATTTTTCATTATTGTTGTATCACACAATATCATCTTTCATAGTTATGTTTTTGTCTCTGTCAATAACATGATCATTAATATTGTTATAGATCTCTATTTAAAAAATAATTTTCTCCTGAAGTGGATTGATTTTCCATTTAGTTTGTTGTTGTGCTCTGTTCTAGATTGACCCCTAAAGTAATTTTTAGATTTTAGAGTACTGATTATTTTAAGTAATATTTGTTTGACTTTGGCATCTTAAGATTATTAGTGATATTGTTCATGTTGGTCTATTTTGTAGTCCCCCAAAGATGTTCTACTGGAGGAAAAAGCTCTCATATACTTGTCTTCAGTGAAGATCTTTTCTTCATTTACCTTCTTCCACCCATCATCTTCAATGTCGGGTTAGTTCACTACTCTTGCTTCTTTTTTATTATTTTCCTTATTCAACTTTCATTTGCATGTTGAACTGCATAATTTAAGTTGCATTATGATTTGTTGGAAACAATGATTCCAACAGTTTAGGAAAATTAGTAGTTGTATTTGCTGAACTAATACTTCAATCAGAATGGATTTTATTGAATGACTATGGTTTCTTCAAGGTTGTCCTAAGTATTGCTTTAGAATTCTATTATTATTATTATTATTATTATTATTATTATTATTATTATTATTATTATTATTATTATTATTATTATTATGTAAGCTCTAGTTGAAGGCCATTTTTTATGTTGTGACGACAGGAGTTAACACTGATATTTTCTATCTCTTAATGTTTTTTTGTTGGCCCTTGCAGGATCCCAATCCTTTGTCACGTCCATTGTAGCACGTGTGTCGCCCAAGCCATTTCATTTTTTGTTTTCTTTAGCATTCTTTCTTCAAGATTATCATAAGTATTGCTTTAGAATTCTATTTAATTTTATTGTTGTTATTGTTGTTATTATTATCATCATTATTATTATTCTTATTATATCGACTCTAACTAAAGGCTTTTTTTTTATGTTGTGATGACAGTAGTTTACTTTGATATTTACTATCTCTTTATTTTTTTTGTTGTCATGCATGTTTGTTTTGTTACTAATTGTTTCCATTTGTAAGACATGTATATTTTTTTCTCAGGCTGATGTTGACGGAAATGAGTCAATTGACTATCTTGAATTCATTTCGACTATAATGCATAGGCACAGACTTGAACGTGATGAACATCTTTACAAACCATTCCAGTATTTTGATAAGGATAACCGCCTAAACGATAACTATGATTTTCGTTAAACCATGAAGACCTGAATTTACATCGGTATCATAAATGTTGCATGAAGCTTTCAACCTCAAAAATCAAACACATAGATCAAAATAAAATTTTAAAAGATGACTAAATCACATACCTCTTGGCAAAACCATTGACAACCACTTCATTCACTATGAAGGACAGAACCCAAACGATATTTTCTATTCGAAACACAACTCATCATTATGATTAATTCACAATGTCAAACACTTAATTTGGGATAATATTGTAAAAAAAATTATAATTTTAAATTAGTCTGCTTTCTTCTTTTTGTAGATATATTTTGTGCTTATGTAATTTTGTCTCTTTCTGTAATGATAAAGTTCTTTTATACCCATTTTTTAAGTTGCTAATTTTTATTCATTTAATACACGCTTTCTTCATATACTATCAAACATATTGATTAAGTTGGATAAAGTAATTTTAATTTAACTATATGTCTTTAAATTTAAATCTTAAATATATAATCATATTAAATATTAAGAGAAACAATTTTATCGTATATAATAATTTTATGAATCTTACATTATTCTTGATGAAGGGAAATGTTTTTCTCTTCACGAGATGTTTTTAAACGAACTCGTAGATGACACTCTTATGCAAATTCAAAAACCTTAGAATTTTAAAAAATTTGAAACAACTTTTTTAGATTGACACTTGTTTTGCTTTTTGTTCCCATCGTTTTATCTTTTCATTTCTCTCTCTACTTCTCCCGTAGAGTCTGGAAAATTCCCAAGCCTTCTCGCTCTCTTAGACCGCAAACATGCCCAACTGAATGAGAAATTAGAGTTGGTGGTTACGGAGGAGTAGCGATTTGACGGTTGAAGATGCGAAGGAAGGCACCGCACTAAGTAAGGTTGCGAGAATGGAAATCATTTTACCTCAAATGACTAGAGAGGTTCGCTGGAAACGACAACTTTGCATAGCTCCGTGTTCTCGATACATTTAGAGGCTGTTTCCTTTTAGCCCCATTTTGGTGTTTTTTGTGTCTCTTTAAAACACAGCCACAATTTCTCGCAAACAAACCCCTAGCAGAAAAGAAACTGACTCAAAGACAAAAATACAAAAAATCCAACCATGCATTCACAAAAACAAAAAAATCTTAGGAAATTGTCATCCAGCCCAAGAAAGATTAGGATGAGAGCGATACTGATTAAATTCAGTTTACGTAGGTTGATTTAATTGTCTTTCTTACTTTGTTGAACAATATTTTGTATCAATGTTAACTCTATTTTAATTTACATACTCTCTTTCATTTTATTCCTACTTTGTAAAACAAATAAACATACATACTAAATTTTTAATAAATTGTAATAGTAGTGTGGAATGTGTTATTAATTATACTCAATAACTACTGGTATATATGAATATATCCTCAGTTATTGTGTATTAGTATTGCCGACGTTTCTAAGGTGCCCTCAATAATGACAATTACTAGCTACAACACATGACTAAATATGCAGTCATCTCTTGTTCTCCTTTTTTTTTTCCTTCTTTCCTCTACTAAATTTTATTTTGAAATTGAAATAGATACATAATTATTCAATTTAATAGCAATAACACTCATTTATTAGATAATTATGTATAGTTAAGAAGTAATATAAGAGTGAGAATAATTGAAGGTAAAGAAATATATGGATTGGTTGAAATGGTTGATGTGTAAATTATGGATTATTTGATGAAAAGTTTATAAATGAGAGAGAAAATCATATAAAAGAAGAATTTTTCAAGTTTATTCAGAAAAATTATAATGAAATTATAGACGCAAGAATGAATATCGAATATCGAACCAGGTTAAATACATTTATGTTGTGGAGGTACATATGAGAAGTTAAATTAAGTTAAATAAATTTGTATTATAAAAAAAAGGTCTACTAAAAAAATTATTGAAGTTTGTAGGTCTACATACTAGTTAACTAAATAAATTATTAAAAAAAATATATTTCACACGAAACAGTTTTCTTAAAAATATTCCTGGATTATTTTGAAATGTATATTTATATATTGCTCTATGCTATCTTTTAGTATATTGGAAGTTATTTTTCAACTTTACCATATCTTAGATCATATACGAATTGAAGACTATTAATTACATGATAAAACTGGAAATTTTAAAAGGCGGGTATAGTTACCGTGTTTGTCAGGTTTCTTTTTACTCGAGTAGATTTGAGTAATGTTTAACCGAGTCAAAGAAAATAAATAAAGGATGAAAAGTTTGAAATTTTTATTTTCATATTATTAAATGACTTGGACATTATTTTGAGTTGTCGATAAATGTTAACAAAGTATTCTCTATTCACAAAACTAAAAATTGAACCTTTACAAACATATTTAAAACTAAATTAAAGGAATATTTTTAAGTATAAAATAAAAGAATATTTCCTCGGTCCTGTAATAATTATCATATATAATAGAACTAAGAAAAAATAATATATATATATATATATATATATATATATATATATATTATCATACATATTAACCTAAATTAAATCTTTAAAATATTTAATTTTCTATTTTGATAAATTTTATAATTAAATAAAATTTTAATTGAAATTTAAAATATTTTAATCTTAAACAATTGAGATTAATCGTTTGTACGTTTTAGCATTTTCCTAGATGATGCTATGGTGCAATTAATGGTGCAGTGGATCTCATATATATATATATATATATATATATGAAAACCTTTTATTCTTTTTTCTTCTCTTACTTCTTTCCAACTGCTGCACATTTGGCTTAGAACAAATGTAATATCTGTTCTTATCAGTTTAATATCATATATATGATACGTGTATTTGCACTGTTGCTACCACCAATTACAGTTTAAGACTTTTTGTTTAATAATTTTAAATATTTTGTGTTCAAAATATGGCAGTACAGTTTACTTTTTTATTATATTTTTTATATAAAAATAGCAGTGCAATGACTTAAAATCACTGTACAACCTCCATGAATATATAAACTATGGTGACGTTGTTAAATTGAATACGAAACCAATGATAAAAGCATTTGTTTTCAACTTTGAAATTGAAGAAGACTATAGCTAGATTGGAGAACTATATTTCTATTGGCCAAATTTCTGAGTGGTTCAGCTTAATGGGAATAAAATTGGAAAGAATATACTAAGATTTAGGATCTGAAACATCATAAAGAAGTTGCAATGCTGAGAGAAAACTATTGTCTTTCGATTCACAGCAATGCTATATGTGCTGGCTGTTTACTGTATCCATTTATCCCTTGTACAGAGAGATCGATGAGTAGAGAAGTGTTGTAATAACGGTTAAAATAAATTGATTATTCCTGTCAGAAACACTTAATTAGGACAGATTAAAATATCAACAACTACAATTTGCCTGAATTTGAATTTTGAAGTTCTTTAGAGTTCATCGATAGATCCAAAACCCAAAATATACAATGAGCAAATGAGCATTGTTTGCATAGATTAAAAAAATGAGGCTAGAATGATATTCACTTAAAAAAACACATGTTGAGAAAAAAAAAAACGTAAACACAAATACCTTGCAACATCTGGTAATCACAATCACAAGGGTATTCATTAAAAAATAATACTATATGAATGTCCTTGACCATTTTAATGTGAAATTTGAATTGTTGGAAAAGGAAAATAAAAAAATGCATAAAACCAAAGCAGGAAATAAAATTAACAGGAAAGGTATAAAACAAAAAAGATATAAAAAAGTAAACTATTTTCTCAACTTTATATATAGTTAGAATATAAAAACAAGTAAAGAAAATATTATCAAGTTAAATGTCTCCCCAACGCATTGCACGGGTTCAATCTAGTGACGAATAAGTCTCACTTTATCATTTTACTTATCTCTTCATTTTTATATAAATATTTAAAATTTATTGATGTATTTATTTACTATTATCTTAAAAAATAATAGTCAAAGGATAGAAATGAGTCTTTTTTTCATTAAAAATATTGTATCTAATATTTTACCAATACATCATTATCATCAATTTCAATATATGCTTCTAAATTTAAAAATGATCAAATACAATAATCTATTAATTATATTCTTGAAATGAAATAGAAGGAAAAGGAAAATGCATTAAAGTAGCGTCCTCAATTAATACACAAGATTTTAAATTCCACTTTTGGTGTCATACATTTGATCTGATTTATGTTTAAAATTGTGCATCAAATATCTTTAATTATTAAAAGATGAAATATATTTAATAAATTAAAAGCAATAAATAATTTGCTAATAAATTGATTGAGTAAAAAGCAAAAAATTCAATGGAAAATTATGAAAATTGTTAACTAATTTATGTCTTTGAAATAAAATATTTTAAATTAAATCTTTACTTAGTTTTCATAGACTCAAGTAAAATATTATATGGTTCCTACAAGTATTATATAAATTATTTATTTTAATTATATAAAAAATTGCATATTAATTTTTTTTATAAATTATAAATTGTAAATTTTCACTATAAAAATGTTTATTTGTTATAAATTTTAATTTTATAAAATATATATTTATTTTATGCAATTACAAGCCAAAATAATAGTTTTGTTGGTTTTATGAAAACTATTTGTACTTATGAGTTATATGGTGTGAATGCATATGAAGATTTTGATGATGCCAAAAGATTGAAGCCATTCAAAGATTAATTCAAGTCAAGATCAAGAGATCAAGAGAAACAATTCACAATAGCCCTTTATGTGTTAAAAGAATCTCTTAAAAATGTTGCAAAGGTTTGGCCTTAAAAGACTTAAGTTTTTAAATCTCTTATAAAGTTTTAAAGAAGTTTTACATCTTTGAAAAATATGTATTTTTCTCTGGCAATCGATTACTAGAGATTATAATCAATTACCAGAAGCAAAAATGTTTTTGAAAAACTTTCAGAAAGTTTGAATTTGAATTTTTAAAAGTCGTGTGTAATCAATTACCAGTAATAGAATGTTTTGAAATTCAAACTGAAAATACACGACTCCTCAAAATTAACTGTGTAATCAATTATCACAGATTTGTAATCGATTATCAGTAAGAAAATTTCAAAAATAACTCTGATAAGTCGCATCTCTTCATAAGTTTTTGAAAGGTCACCAAAGGCCTATAAATATGTGACTTGTGTTTGAAATTCTCCAGAGTTTTTCAGAACTTCATTATCCTATTCTCTCACAAGAAAACCTTTGGTCAAACACTTGCAAAAATATTAAGAATTCTTATAAGTTCTTCAAGTTGTATCATTCTTCTCTTAAAGAGAGAAAAACATCTTCTGTACTTCAAAAGCAAATTGTTGTTAATCAAGAGGCAGTGGGTCTCTTGATTTGTAAGTTTTTTTGAACACGAGGGAAAGGTATCCCTAGGTGATTCAGAAGTTGTAAAAAAATTTATAAAGATAGTGAAAATCTCAAGTGAATTGCTTGAGGACTGAAGCAGGCACATGGAGTGGCCGAATCAGTATAAAACTGAGTTTGCAATTTTCTCTTCCCTAAACTCTTTTACTTTATTGCAGTTTAATTTTATTTTCCACATTTAAAGAAACATCAAATAAATTGTTCATTACTTCTTTTTTCTACATATTAAGTATGCATATTTCTTTTAAGGAGAGAATTAAAATTTGTTAGGGGAAATTTTTTAAACTTAATTCACCCTCCCCCTTCTTAAGTTATTGAGGTCACTTGTTCAATATATATATATATATATATATATATATATATATGATGAATTATGCTAATAAAGTGAGAAAAAATCACAGTCAAAATTATTTTTCCTTTTCCTTCTTTTTTCAAGTGTTGAATCACATCTATGAACATTCATCCTTCATATCTATTTAATCACATTTTCCAAGGTTAAATGCACAGACTCACACACATTGCCTCTGATTTCCTTAGTACTATCTTTCTTTCACTTTGTCTTTCTCTTTGTTTCACATTCCAATGTTTTTTCATAGAGTTCAAATATGATGAGGGTCAAAACCAAAGAACAACATCACAACCTCTTTGAGTGTTGCCTATGTTTTGAAATTCCCATTACAAGGTAACACTTCCTTTTCTTCACCTTCCTTTCAAGACATCCATTTGATTAGTTTTTTTGTTTATAAAACAAAGTTTTTCTAACATTGATTAATTTCTAAGGGGTTGAGATTGTGCTAGGTGAGATTCCTAACAATGTTTTTGCAATGTTTTTCTCTTTTGATTCCTAACAATGTTCTGAAGCGTTCTGGCGAGAGTTGGTAAGACAAAAAATACGAGAGATGGAAAAAAATAAAATCAGTAGGGAAATATTTGCTGATGAGATGACATTAGCACAACGACGAGAGTTGGAGGAGGAAGTTCTAAAGGAAATGGCATCAGAGAGAGCATTGGGTATGCCGATGCAAAAACAAGTTGGGAACTCAATTCTAGAATGAGTTTCCATGTCTTTTAACCCAAGAACGAGTTGGGACTGCCAAAGTAGTAATTTTAACAAATTTGGTGGGCCACGATCCCAATCATTATCCTATACTAATGTGTAGACAGATGATACAGATCAAGTGATCATGTTGGTTAGTGTTAGTGTCATGTTTAATATATGTTTTTTTCTTGCTTATTTTCTAATGAATTTTTTTTTTTATCTTTTTTTTTTATCTCATTGCAAGCTAAGCCAATCATTGATTATTATGATGCCAAGCACAAAACAATCACACCTCCTACAATTGATAACAATAATGAGCATTGTCCATTTAGTTTGCCAAAGAAACCCATGCAAGGGTGGATTTTGATAATTGCTATTCAAGAGCACAAAATGCATCAAAAAGTAGCAATGTGCCTCCAATTTTATGGTTTCTTGTGTGAGATTTGTTAAATAACTGATTTCTTGTGAGTTTTACACAGTGGAGGCTTCATCTTGATGACTGATAGTGTTTTCATTTGAATTTTTCAGGTTTTAAGCAAGGAAGATTTGGAAGTGCATGCTGAAGAGCTCGCTCAGTGCGCAAGATTCACTAAGCGAGGCGACCCGCTCAGCGCGAAAGAGAACTCACCCAGCGTGAAGAAGAACCCTAGACAATACACACTGTCATTGCTTTGAGCAGTCAAACACTTCTGCTCAATGGTGCTCACTCCCACCTTGAATGTTCTATTCTTAGACACAGGAGCTTTCAAGACACATTTCCCGTTAGAATCAGATACTTCCATGTGTTCACCTTCCATATGCATTGAGAATCCTTTCTCTAGCAATTGTCCCAAACTTAGCAGATTGCTTTCCATGTTAGGAACATATAAGACATCACTGATAGTCACCTTGCTTCCATCTACTCTTCTTATGGCCACCTTGCCAATTCCTTTAGCCATCACTGACCTGCCATCACTAAATCTAATGCTTCTTCTCACTGTTTCATCAATTTCACAGAACCAATCTTTGTGTCCTGTCATGTGATTTGAACAACCAGTGTCCAAATACCACCATTCCTCAATGCCTGTTTCACTGTTAACAATAGCCATTAACAGCACTGCTTCTTCATCATCAGAGTCACGCGCAAATTGTGCTTCTTCACTTCTCTTCCTAAGCACTTTAGGATTACTACACTCATATGCATAATGGCCATACTTTTGATAGTTATAGCATTGAATGTACTCCTTTGATTTCTTCTTTCCCTTTCCATTGTTTTCTCCTTCTTTCTTTTGATTCTCACTTTTAGAACCACTGCTTTCTTGTTTGTTATACTTCCAGTTGCCTTTCCCTTTCTTATTCTTCCAAGAATCACCACCATCTTTCTTTTGATTTTGAGCAAATAGAGCTTTCTTGGAATCCTTCTCCTCTTTCTTGATACCTTCTCTATTCTTCATCTTTAACTCGTGTGCTTCCAAAGAACCTAGTAATTGCTCCAATTTCAACGTTTCTAGGTCCTTTGATTGTTCAATAGCAAAAACAACATGATCATAGTTTGGTGTTAAATCGGTGAGTACCTTTTCCACCTTCATCGAATCGGTCACCACCTCACCATAACTCTTCATTTGGTTTGTAAGAATCACCAACCTATTTACAAATTGCACCACCATCTCGTTTGATTTCATCTGAAGCAAACCCAGTTGATGTTGGAGTGTCATCAATCTCACTTTCTTGGTTTACTTGTTACCGGTGTAAGTTGTAGCCAACACATCCCATGCTTCTTTGGCCGTCTCATAGTCAATGATTTTCTCCAAGACATTTGAATCCACACATTGATGAATTAGGAAGATCGCTTTATCATCTTTCTTCGGTGTTCACAGTGAGTTGCCCTATGTGCCTTTGTGGGATTCGTCTCTAATGGTGTGACGTTGGTGCTTATGGTATCAAGCACGCCTTGATATCTGAATACCACCTTCATTTGCGCCATCCACCTCTCATAGTTGGTTCCATCAAAGATTGGTAGTTTCGCTAGAATTTGGTCATTGTTCTTTAACGTCACCATTATTCACCGTCGTACACCGTCGTGGATCGTATAACTCTGATACCAATTGTTGGAATTGATCAACGTTTCGTGGTGGTATTTTGCAAAGGATTGAACAAGAGAGAGAGAAAAAAAACGTGAATAAAAAAAAATAATGACTTCTTGAAAATAGGAATTAAGTGCCTGAAAAACAATCACAATTTTATGACAAGGGTTTACATACTATTTATACACTGAGTAAGGTTTAATCATAGTTAGTTAACAACCCAACTATTATGGCTAACCTCTAATACATTTCACAAACTAACAAAATTGGACAATTACATTTGAATTATACTATTTTTAACATTTACTCCCAAATGACATGATCGTGAGAGGGCATTAGTTAAGTGTCAAATAGAAAGCCCAATTGTATTTGGTTATATATAAAAAAAAATCTTGTATCATGATGATAACATTATGTGATATCATTGAATAAGATATAATGATCTCTTATTACTCTGCGTTCTGGTTACCTTTTGTATCTTCTCTAACTTGGTGAACTGAGGATCCATTGTTAAAGAAGCAAATTGAGTTGTATGTACAACATTCTTACAATATTGCTTCTTTTTGCAGTGAATAGAAACACAACCTGTGGAAATCTGTTTTTCCCATTGTGCAATATTTTATGGACTGTTCCAGCATATTATTTTCAAAATTACTACAAAAAAATGAAAGCTCTCCCTTTAAAAATATTTCAGTTTCTAACTAATTGCTTATTTGAATGAATAAAATGGACAAAATAAGATTGTCAACCAGCAGGCACCGTTTATATTTTGTTAGCAAGAACTACAACTATTTCAATTGCACCAAGTGAATCAAATTCTAGGATATCAACTTTTAAAAATAGTTATTTTTAATTATAATAAAAATATTGAAGGAATACATATGGTTTTATGAGTGTCAACCATTAGTAACTGCATCATCATCAATTCTTTCTTGAACCGCAAAGGATCCTGGTTCGTACCAATTATCCAATCTTCAGCAGTATATTGTGGCATTACCGGCAAGTTGAAGAATCTCTTTGTGGGATATAGATGTTCTGTTAGTAAGCAAAAACTACGCTACTTTACTCCTAACATTCTACCATTAAAAGAACTACAAAGACAAACATAAACTGAGATATTTCATTCATTAATGATTATAGATGTAGATGAATACACTTATATAACCTAAGGGATGTTAATCAATGGATAATAATTATTCAAGTGTCAACATCATGTTATTTTAACATAAATAAAATAAAAACTATAATTTATAAATATCTAACTCCATCCTGTATAATCTTTGAGTCACTTAATCATTCTTCTTTTGGGCCTCTTTCGGCCCATCCTATCATGTTCATTAAACCTTTAAGGAAAAATTTGGTATTTTTTGTTAACTTCTTATCCTTAATTAGTTGATATGGAGAACTCTGGTTATTAATAGCTAACCAAGATAAATAGACATAATTTCTCAAGGTTCTTTTTAATATCTGAAAACTGAAAAGTGAAAACTTGTCAATAGCCGTAGTATTCATGTATAGTCAATCTAATGTACAGCTCATAGAGTCTTGTTTGTATCATTGACATGACACATATGCTAACATTGCCTACATATTTGACCTTGTAAGCAAAGGTCAATGAATTAGCTTCTCTGATAAAAACAAAAAACAAATAAAACGCACCAGCAGGCTTTATTCCTCAACCCAACTTAGCCTTGAGCACTCTGACTCTAATAATTTTGGTTATATCACTTGAAATGCTGCTAACCAGGACCATATATCAGTGGTTAACTGGTTGTTCAAATACTTAAAACCAGAACTAGATAGTTTGCCTCAGTCATCAGTCAACAGATGGATATGTCATGTCATGGTATGTCTTTTGGAACAGAAACCGTTTCTTTATTCTCTTCCTCTGCCTTAAGCAAGGGGTTTGTTAGTGATGGCTCAGTCACTTTTTTTTCATTGTTTTTGCCCCAAAGGACCAAGTATAGACCAAGCACAATGAGAATTGCACCAATAAGCCTGAAATAAAAATTGAAAAACTCAATTAGGAAATTCTGTACTTCTGACAATTTTATTTATAAATGTAAAATTGATAGGAACAAATATTCCACAAATGATTAGCAAATTTAACGCGTACCCTCCAGAGTATAGCTGATCACCAAGAATTAGTGCTGCCATGACAGCAACTAGAATAGTTTGCACTGGCTGGAAGACAGCAACAAACACAGGACCACCCTTTTGAATACACCATGTTTGGAGAGATATGACAACGCCGGATGCTATAATTCCCTGCAATTATCATCATGCAATAGTGAATTGAATTAACTTCAAAATTTCCAACACCAGGGACTACATGCGTCACGCAAACCAAAATTAATGATATTTGAGAATTGAATTGACGAATATTACAGCATATAGAATGATAAAAAGCTCCTCTAGTGATTGTATCTTCCAATTTTCCAAGTCATTTTCTGCAAAGGCTGCTATGATCAAGAATTGGATCAATCCAAAGAAGCATGTAAAAGAGGTGAGGGTTAGTTTTGCTGGATACTTCTTCACCACAGGAGCCTGCACCAAATTTTTACTTTACCAGTCAGGTCATAAAATTGGTGATATTGAACAAGTAAATTTCACAAACATATGTCTGCTCACATGCAAACCCTGCCAATTATACTATAATATATTTGTAAGGATACGTTTATCTTAAGTATGAAGCAACATAATGGTTATCTGAATACTGAAATTTCAGTTTATATAATCTTCTTATGTCATGATTATTGACAAGACCTGAAAAACTATCCAGCAAGCCCATGATAAACAATGTCCAAGCAAGTATATGCAACCCCAAGTCCAATTTTGAACTTTTGTTGACTGATCTACTTCTAAAGTGTCTCCTTGTATCTGGTCCATCTGCAGGTGAAGAAGAGGAGGACCTTTGTATAGAGTTATTACTGTGGCACCCCCCACACTGGCAATGGTTCCAAGAACTTTTGCCAATCCATCTCTCCTTGTGATGTTGACTTCTTCAAGCCTGGTAAAAATCAAATGATATCATCAAGTTATAGCAACATTACGACATAATATAATAAAGAATGTCACAAGGAGATGCAACGTGATTTACCTTAAAGCCAAGGCCAAGATAAAAGTAATTGCAGGAACCGAGTTTTGCAAGGCAGAAGCAAAAGTTGGAGAAGCATAGTATAATCCCAACAAGTAAAACCCTTGGTTTGCGGTGATCCTACATTGCCAAGGAAAAGTATGGAAAGAAAAAAATATTAGAACTCATAAGAATGAAATATGAGTATGGAAATCTGCAATTTGTATACATTCTTACCCCAGTAATGCAAGTAGGAAGAACTGAACAAGTAAAGATAAAGTGAGGGGTGGTCTTTGATTCCTGATTATAAAGATATTGACATTGCTTCATGTTAAAATTAGGAGTAAATAGTTGATGCATTAACAGTGTAAAGAATTTATACACCACCAACCAATTAAAAATTGCCATGGCATGATTTTTCCAATAACTACCTTACAAGTCTTACCTGGCATTTGGTAAAAAAGAAAAGTCTTACCTGGCAAGATTTTTTATTGATTGAAAGTGTAAAAAAAATTATGATGACAGTCTAAAAATATATATAGCTCAAAGGAAAATGAATTCAAAGGAAACAACATAAAAGATTTCGATAGGAAAGGTGAAAAGTGAAAACAAGCTTCATCTGGAAACTCACTTCTCTAACACATAAGCAAATGGGCTCAACAAAAGCAAGGCAATCAAATTTCGGTAAACGGGGTAAATGACTTGGCTGACTCCAATATTTAGTGCAAGTCTAGACACAATGTGATATCCTGCAAAGCACAACTGCAGGGTAAGCAATGCCACAAGAAGCTTCACTTTCTCTGTCACAACACTAGCCATTCTTGTATAACTTGTTGATGAGGGGATATAAGAGTGAAAGGTGCTTATATAGAGAGAAAAATGTTGAAGGAATATAGTATTTTAAATCTCTTGTTATTGTTAACATCAGTAGTTAGTTATGTTGTTTGATGTATCGGAATAGCTGCTACTAAGATATGTAAACGTTTAAAATACACGCTAAGTTATTCATGCACTACAAAATCTTGGATATAATACAATTTATTTTGCTCTCGTTGACTTTGAATTGAATAATTTAGTGAGACAGAGTCAAGGTGCATCACGTTACTCTGGTAGCTAGAGAGTAACCAACCTCTATCATTTGAATGAACATGTTCCCACCATCCCTTTTTCATACTATGTTTATTAGACCGCTGTCCCAACTCTCTATCTTTTGTAGAGATTAATCATTGCATTATTTTTATGTTAATCTATTCATTTAGCTCTTATAGTTGTCCTCATTTTAAGTTTTAATTCCCATATAAGAAAATTATACATTATAGTCCTTACACAGTTTTTGTAGCAGTTTATCACTGCCAAAAAGTTTTATAGTGGTTTTATACTGTCAGAGATTGTTGTCTGATGTTAGTATTAAGGACCAAAACTTAACTTTTATGCATATGTAGAGATAAAAAACTTATCATTTTCAAGTATAGAGGCTAAAACTCAAAATAAATATAATTATAAGAGCCAAATGAATAGTTTAACTTTTTTTTTTCTATTCTCATAAATCTAATCCAACAGAGATTTGATTATTTTTCTTACATAAAATTTGAAGCCACATATCAACCATGATAATGATGATGATTGGCTGCTCCAGACTCAATGATTCTTTTGAATGCTTTTAAATGAGGGGAATAATGAAAATATGAATCAAAGATGCATGTGCTACTGTTTACAACTAGGTATATTTTATGATTAAACTTTCCATGTTGCCCTGAAAATTGGCATAAATTGCTTGAGTTTTTCTTTTGGTCTTCTTTTGTAGCAGAGACAATCTTTTCCACGAATTGATGTTTTTTATTGAGTTGTTATTAGATGTAATGCGGTTTTTTAAAGAATGAAACTACTAACCTTGATACTTGTTTTCAATTTCTACAAATAAAAATAAAGCTAAGCATTATATTCATACTAGACAAATATCTTAGTTAGCCTTGAAATAATTCAGTGTTGTGAGACATGAAAGAAAATGTGTGGGTTTAAGCCTTACGAGGTAATCCAACCCTTTCTTTTTCTTTTTGAGACCTTTTTTCAGTGAGCTTTCTCAGAGTTCTTCAGTGGTTGGTACTCCCTTGAATATAAAATTTTAATCATTACATCAACTAGATCATGGGAGGAACATTATTGACTCGATGTACTTATTCATGAACCTAAGGTTAGATTGGTTCATCCAAGTGTCAAGCAAAAAAGAAAAAAGAAAACAAACATGTAATTGAAGAAGTGTGAGAATATTCGGGATTGAGAGACTATTAGTGGATGATACATTATGTATCAGCTGCACCGCATAGGAGAGAGGCAACAAGATTTGTTTAATAAATTATAAAATCACTAACTAATATGTGATTCGCTGGTAGCAAAGTTCATTTATTTTGATTGCATACTTTAATATATTATGGCATTATGATTGGCTACATCTATCTCTCTGCCAAATGTCAATCCTTTTAAAACCAATTCACCGTCCACTACTAAAATTTAGACTCGTTGTTTTTCATCTTGTTGCATTAATCTACTCAAATAGAAGGCAAAGTCTATCAGTTTTTACTTTTCTACATTCAATTGTAGTGTTTTTTTTTTTTGGCACAACTGTGGTAATAGGGGTTTGGTAGAGCCAAGCACTTCTATTCAGATTGGAAACTACTTGCAACAATTACTTGAATGTTCAACGAATTTCATTTTAATTAGACAGTGTAACTAACTTAAAGAAAAAGAAACAAGTGACTGGCATACGACTGCTAATCGATATCAAATTTCAGTTAACAAAACCATATATGCCCACATGCTGTGTCCAAATCGCAGCTTATTCGATTTGTTATCAAATTAATGTGTTTGTCCTACTTATTTTTAAAATGAATAATAATTCAATGGTGATTGGCATATGTTAATTTTATGTCTCTATCACGAAAAGTTGACACCGCACTCTTAACTAGGTTGGTGATCACTCATTAATCACATAAGAACTTGTATTGAGGACTTTGTTTACTTTTTTAATTCAAGAGTTTGTTTAATTTTATTAACCCACATTATATACAAATCGAATGAACATGTGGGGTAGCAGAGCTTCAGGCGTAAGGGCCAGAAATTTCTCAGTAAGTGTCAATATCCCCTTTCAGAGTTCAAATTTAGATGCTTTGTAAATCAAATTGACCTCCACTACACTTCAACATGTATTACAATAAGTTAATAACAACAATCAGTTTCATAAAAGTAAAAAACTAGTTTGTATGCGTTTTGGTGCCACCATTTTGTTTGCAGTGAGAAGTAATTCACATATTTACTCTCCAATCACGTATCTGTGGAGACAAGTTCACTCTCCAATCACTGATTCTAAACTAAAATGAATCACAAAGAATGAATACGTTCATCAATGCTGAGTTCTTCAAAGCACAATTCCTAATAACAAGCAATATATATACAATAAACCAGGGCTATCCAAGACAATTATCAACAGTACATCAAGGTTGGGCTCTTTAATAATTCATTTCAAAGCTAGCCTGAACTTGGCACCTTACAAGTTAGAACTGGTCCCTGTAGATCCTGAGTACTTGAAAGATAATAATTTGAATATTATTGTAATTCTGTCTTTCAAAGAGTGAATACAAGACTTATTTATAAGCTGCCAACGACCTAATTAAGAAAAGAAATAAAATGGAACAAAATCTGTACAAATAAAAAAAAATCAAATCTGTACTAATTACAGAAGAAAATCTGTGCTAATTATGGAATGTATCACAACACTCCCCCTCAAGCTAGTGAATGTACATCTATCATTCCCACCTTGCAAGTAAGGTCTTGAAGCTGCTCCGTGGGAAGTCCCTTGGTGAACATATCAGCCAACTGAAGCTTTGAAGGGATGTATTTGGTAGCTATAAGACCACTGTCCAATTTCTCCTTAATGAAATGTCGATCAATCTCTATGTGCTTTGTTCGATCATGTTGAACTGGATTGGGTGCAATATTGATGGCGGATTTATTATCACAAACCAGTCCCATAGGAGCTTCATATTTTATTTTGAGGTAATCAAGTATGATCTTCATCCATAACAACTCACAAACACCTTGAGCCATAGCTCTGAATTCTGCTTCTACACTTGATCTTGCAACCACATTTTGCTTCTTACTCCTCCACGTTACTAAATTTCCACCCAAGAACATGCGGTATCCTGTGGTAGATCTCCCATCAGCAATTGATCCTGCATAGTCAGCATCAATATATACTTTCATGGATAAATTTTTCTCATTTTTAAACAACAACCCTTTTCAAAGAGAAGACTTCAAGTACTGAATGATCCTATTTACTGCCTGCAAATGTCTCTCTTGGGTCATGCATGAATTGACTAACCACACTAACTGCATAGGCTATATCAAGCCTAGTGTGGGATAAGTAAACAAGTTTTCCCACAAGTCTCTGGTACTGTGTGTTCTCTACCTTTGGGATTTCTTCATCATTTCCAATCCAGTGATTTTGCTCTATGGGCGCTCTAGTGGTTTTACAGCCCAACTTGCCAACTTCTTTGAGGAGATCAAGTATATATTTTCTCTGAGAAATGAAGATACCCTGCCTAAAGTATGCAACCTCTATCCCGAGGAAGTACTTTAGCTTCTTGAGATCCTTCATCTCAAATTGGGCAGCTAACCTCTCCCTCAAGGTTTGTTCTTCAAGCTCATCATCGCCTGCAATAATTATATCCCATGTTGTCAATCGCGGGCTTCGCGGCCGCTATCGCGGCGGAACGGAGTGGCGCGGCCCCCATCCGCGACGGGGATGGACGTAGCGGCGCGGTTCAACGTTGCGGTTGGCGCGGCCACTATCGCGGCGGAGCATGGCGGTGCGGCGCGGGATCTGAACTAGATTTTCGTGCCGCTACATTGAAGCCGTCGAAATTCCAAAAATGCCCTCACTTAATACGTGAAAGTGAGGGTATTTTCGTTTTTTATTACCTGCTCAAGGCTCCGCTGGAAATCGAAAACCCTAGCGCTTGCTGTTCTCCACACCTGTTAGGCAGCGATACCCCGGCGACGCTGCGACACCGACGAGCGCCGCCACTTCCTCCATGCCCAGGAGCACGCTGCAAGTCTGCGACACTGTTAAGTCTGTGCCGCCCCCGCCACCTTGCTTGAGGTTTTCTATTTTTTGTTTTCCTAATTATTTAATTGCCTTTTTTTTCAGTGTGGGTGCCACGAGCTGGGCCTGGGATATGTGTTTATAATCAATTTACGGTTTGATTATGTGTAGAAGGTTCCGTTTAGCGTAGGATCAACATCTACATTTGAAAGTTAGGTGCAAAGAATAAAAAATGAAAGAAAAAAATATACATACATGAATAATTGAAAATATATTTTTAATGTGTATTATTTACTGTTTAGTGAAATAATTAATAAGTTTAATTCTGAAATAATTAATGTGTATTCTGGAATACATGAATAATTAATAAATTAAAAATAGGTTTGATATGAAAAAATACTTTAACTTTAAAATAAAAGTATTTTTTGTTAATAAGTTTTTTTTTATTTCAAACAAGCTATTAATTTTAGATTTTTTATTTCAAACAACTTAAAAAATTTACTTTTTTGGACAGGAAATTTTTTACTTATTTTCTATTCATTTCATCTTTTTTCCCTAAAAATCATAGGTAAAACATTTTAATTATAAATAATTTTTGGACTCCATCAATATATTTTAATTTTGTAAGACATTAAGTGCAGATTTTGTATTGTAGTACGAAATTGGCTTAAGGTTTGAACTCTTTTTGAACTTATATATATACATATTATTAATTATTTAACATATATAAAAAACATTAGAATAACAATCATCCCGCTATCCGCTATCCCGCTATCCCACTTTTGGGGTCGGCCGCTCCGCTTCGGTACGCCGGTATTGACAACTATGATTATATCATCGACATAGACTAAGAGCAAAGTAAGTTTACCATCTTGGGAGTGTTTTATAAAGGGAGTATGGTCACCTTGGCTTTGCTTGTACCCCAAAGATACCATAGCTAGAGTGAACCTACCAAACCAAGCCCGAGGAGACTACTTGAGACCATATAGGACCTTCTTTAGTCTGCAAACTTTATGTCCTCCATTAGTGGCACCATATCCAGGAGGAATCTCCATGTACACTTCTTCCAAGCTTCCATGTAAGAAGGCATTTTTAACATCAAATTGATGCATCTCCCAACCAAAGTGCGCAGCTAAGGAGATGATGATCCTAACTATATTCATTTTTGCCACTGGAACGAATGTCTCCTCATAATCAATCTCATAGGTTTGGGTGTATCCCTTTGCAACCAACCTTGTCTTATACCAGTCCAATGTGCCATCAGCCAGATATTTAACTGTATATACCCACCTACAACCCACTGCCTTTTTGTCTTTTGGTCTCTCTACAATCTCCCAAGTCTCATTCCTTTCCAATGCACTCATTTCTTCGTTCATGGCTCAAACCCAGTTCTCATCCTTTAAGGCTTCTTGTACTGATGTAGGGATTATGATAGAATCAATAGCTGAAATAAAACTCTGGTGCTATAGAGAAAGATTTTTAGTAGACACAAATTGGGATATAGGATATTTGGCACAAGATCTTTTTCCTTTTCTTAAGGAAATTAGCAAATCATCTAAATTAGATTCACAAGAGGCATCTAAGGTGTCCTCAAGAGTATGGGTTCTTACCTCCGATTTGGATGATTGAAGTTGTTGTTGGACCAAGTCGGGTTTTTTTCTTCGCTGGTACTGGTTTCCAAAGTGTTTGTCCTCCTTATGTTGAACTGGTGATGATGTTGGTTCAGGGTCTTTGTCATCCTTTGTAGGAGTGGAATCCTACAACAAGGGAAAACATGACAACTCGGGGATTTCAGCTTCTAGACTATTCTCCCCTTGAAGCGGAGGACTAGTGAAGAAAGACTTTGTTTCATGAAAAGTGACATCTTTGAAAACATAGACACGACGACTTTGAGGGTGATAACATTTGTATCCCTTTTTGTTTAAGGCATAACATATGAAAACACATTTGATAGCCCGATGATCTAACTTTCCCCGATGGGGACCATGAACATGAACAAAGACTGAACATCCAAAGACACGACTCTAAAGACTGGCCATAATGGGAACAAACGGGTAAAATGTGGTCATGAGTTGAGTAGGACTAACACCATTTAAAACACGAGAAGGTAACCTATTTATCAAGTAAGTAGCAGTTAGAACAGCTTCCCCCCGATAAGACTTAGGAACAGACATTTGGAAGAGGCGTCCACACAAGTTAACTCATGAACAACACCATTATCTTTGAGGAAATTGGAAAGGTTTTGATTCACATACTCTCTCCCATTATCAGAACACAATCTTTTAATTGAGCTCCCAAATTGTGTTTGAATTATACGATAAAAGTTTGGAAAAATTCAGATTTGTCTTTCATGAAAAATATCCAGGTAACCCGAGTGCAGTCATCAATAAAAGAAACAAACCACTTTGCACCAGAAATATTACTAATAGGTGCAGGTCCCCACACATCCAAATGAACAAGATCAAAAGGTTTAGAACTTTTATTAGTACTGGGAAGAAAAGTTGTTCGATGGTGTTTTGCAAACTCACAAACATCACAATGAAAAGACTCGACTGACCTTTTTGTAAAAAAAAGAAATAAAGACTTAAGGACACTAAACGGAGGATGACCCAAACACTTGTGCTGAAGCCATATTTGGGAGGATGACCAAGGTTCTGAACTTGTCTGATGATTGGAAGTGAGAGCCTTTTATCTGGTACACTCCTTATTGTCCTCATGCTGCAAGTAGTATAACCCACCCTACTCTTTAGCAATTCCAATCATCCTCCCCATGGCAAGATCCTAGAAAACACAATGGGAGTGGAAAAATGTCACAACACAGTTTAAGTCCTAGGTGATTTTATGAATAGACAAGAGGTTATTAGATAGTTTGGGAACATAGAGCACATTGTTCAAATGAAGGGAAGATTGAAGTTGAATGTTACCACAACCAATAATAGGGATATGAGAACCATTAGCAACAATGATGTGTTGGTTACCAATTAAAAAGGTGTAAGATGAAAAATAAGAAGAGTGAGGTGTCATATGATCAGTAACACCAGAGTCTATAATTCAGATATTTTCAGTACCAGAAGCATTAAAGGATAGGAAGCTAGAACTCTTACCAGCCATGGTTAGAGAACAAGAGCTAGATGTCTTACTGAAAGGGTCCATAAAGGCTCGTAGACGTTCCAATGACGACGGCGGAAGGTGGTTGACGGCATCGAACTGCGACCAGTGGTATACGCAGTGACCGGGCACTGAAACAGTATCAACTGCAGCAATGAAGGCTGCCTGGAAGAATGCAGAAGCAGATCCCCTTGGATCGGAGGCTCTGATACCAACTTGAAAGATAATAATCTGAATATTAATGTAATTCTGTCTTTCGAAGAGTGAATACAAGACTTATTTACAAGCTGCCAATGACCTAATTAAGAAAAGAAATAAAATGGAACAAAATCTGTACAAATAAAAAAAAATCAAATCTGTACTAATTACAGAATAAAATCTGTGCTACTTATAGAATGTATGACAACATGAGTAATTTGAGCCATGATTGGATTAGTTTATTTTGAAGAAATAAATTCACTTTTTTCATCTTGAAAGAGCTTTAGAAGAAAAAGTTATTCTTTTCCCATAAATAATCCCAACCAAACATGTACTCAATCTGTTGGCAACAAAAAGCAATGATTCACGCAACATATCATAATACAGGTGCTTAACTTAATCTCAAAATGCTCCATTTTATTCAACAATGTATGTTACAGAGAAAGAGAGTGCAGCTGAAAGCTCTGTAAAAAGTGGTGGTAAAGTAACTTTGAAGTATGACAAATAGGAGTCAGTGTCTTATTTGATAACTGCATGCATTATCATCAAATAATTCTCGTGATCTAATCAATCATTATTGAGGAGTTTCATACCTTCTCAATGCGTGCACGCTCCAGTTGGAAGATAGGTTTGTGTTCTCTAGTCAAAACAATGGCCTTCAGCTGTGTCTGGACACCATCTGGGTGATTTTGGGATCCATTAGTTGACCGAGCTAATACTGCCTTGGCATCTCCTATATTTGCAACCACAACCTAACAAATACTCATCAAACAGGAAAGGCCAAAAACAAATTACAACTGACTTTAAAGAAAACTGAAACAAACCAAGAGCTGAATTCATCAAAAGATTGTTCAACAAAATACCCATAATTATACTGCCTATGATGTTTATCTGCAGTTAGCATCAGACAGCAGCAGTGTAAACTACTAGTATGGTAAATGGAAAATAAATAATAGGAAGCATACTCTTTGTCCCAATACCCAAACAAATACAGCTGTAGCACCATCCTGCCACCCCCCTGGAAACAGTGATTAAACATCAGCAAGATACACATAACATCAAAATATCTCTCATGATTATTATTAGTACAGGAATTGAGACTGCAATGCTAAAATCAGAATAAAAAATGCAAATGACCTTAAGCATATTGTGTGGTACATTGTTGCCAAAACACAAAAAAGGAAATTAGATGGACTTGAAACCAGTAAATTTTAAAATGGAAATAAAAACTTCATTTATCCACTTATATAAACAAAGTTTACCCTAGATTTAGCATTTGTATAACAGCATATATCAACAAATTTAAAGCATTGAATTTGAAGCTGTACCTTCAGCACTTTCTTGAAGAATAGACTTATCAGTTTTAAGGAAACCTAAATCAGAATAAAAATATCAAATGAAAATTTGTTATGACAAAAAAAAAACATAATAGAATAGAAAAATTCCATGAAGATCCAACATGGCAACTTACCAAAAGGGGGAAACAATAGTGAAATTATAAACTGAATGCGAAATTATAAACTGAATGCTTACCATTCAGAATAGTTTGTCTAGCTGCCTTTGCAACAAACTGAAATATACACCGAAAGGAAAGAAGAGGAGGGAAATTCATAAAATAGTAAGCAAGATATATAAAAGTAGATCTCATAAAGGAAATTGCTCACATTTTAAAACAAATATCTCCAGAGAAAGACACAAGAATTCATTTCAAGCATTCGATTTTTCAAATGATCAGGTCATCATCTGCTTTTCATCTGTAAATTGGGCTAATTTTTCCTTATTAGTTTATTGAGACGCATTGCATCAACTCAACTGTGGGTATCTTTAGACTAATTAGCCTAACAGACCAAATTCAGAACCTACAACATCTTACACACTTCACACCATTACCTGAGATTGAAAAGATCACTTCTCAACCATATAGCATTTATGTCTTATTTCCTGGTTCCTCAACCAACCAAGAGATAAATACATCTGCGTTTCCAAACCATACTACTCAGTTAAGAATGGCTGCACAACTGTCCTTAAATTGGTTCTTAAATATGAACTAACAGATAAACAGAGAACAACCAAAACCAAGAAATAGATTTTTCAGTTTGCCACAGCCTTAAGAGCCTAAGTGATCTAAGTATACATGAAATTAGACCAAGTAAAACACCAACTCACGTGGTAATCCTGCTGAAAGAACATTCTGATGCAAATGCTTTCGAGCATATTCTGCAGCTAACCGGCCTCCATGTCCATCATAAATAGCAAAGTGTGCACATCTGAAAATCAAGCAACCAGAGTTACCAAGAAATAAAGTACGCCATAAGTCCAGAAGCACAAACCACCACTAATGAAGAGCAATTATTGCATGAGCACATGAAAAGCAAAACATTAGAAATAACTTCAGCAAGGGCTTTGTTTTCTTTTTCAATTATAATTTTTAATGTAGAATTTTTTTTATTGTTTGAGCATGCATGCTTTGCTTGCACATTCACATGTCTTTCACTCATAAATTACATACTACTGAGATATATTATTGCAAATCCTGAAATTTCTAAAACTCACTCGGTTATTGAATGGCCATAACTTAGCATCATCTTGAAACTCCTAACTTTTGAAGTGTCAATGTCAAATCCTAATCCTAAAAGCATGAACATTTCAAAAAAATCCAGTATAATACAATGAAGTTGATACACAAATGGCAGCTCACATCCCTTTTTTGGCTTTTTTTACTTTTCTTTTCAAAAAGTAGGAAACTTTGACAATAACAAAACTAAAACATTATACACAAACAAAAAAAGGACCTCAAATTTCCAGGGTAATCTAAACTTACGTCGAGAAGCATGACCGACGCATCTTCCATGGTGTGCCTGGCGCCCTTATCTTCAGTGGCATCAGCTTCAATGAGAAAAGATGGTTCCTTTACGCCATTACCATCGGTACCCGTTCAACAAGATTCGACCTTTGGCTTCTTGGATGCAACAGCATTCTCCTTGCTCTCTGAATCAGCAGCTTCGCGCTTCTAGGTCTCTGTGCTTTCGCTCATTTTTCTTCCCTTGTTTTCCAGCCACGACTTGGGGAAGTGCTTCAAACCCTAGAAATCATTGTGGTGCATATTATTGCTCCACTTTCTCTCCAATTGAATTTGAATTTTTAGTTATGAGAGTGTAAATTTATTTATTTTTAACCCGAGAGATGATGTTTCAACGGTTTTTTTATTTTAATTTAAATAAATATATATATATATATATATATATATTTAATTTCCTTTCATTTTTTTCTCTTTTACACAACTAAACTCACTTTTCTATTGTCTATGGTTACTTCATTATTTCTTATTTTATGTTTGCATTCTTTTGTGATTCCGAAATAATTCCAATGAATTCTTAAACTAACCATTTTTCACTAAACCTTATAAACAACTAACAATTTAATTATTATTATTTTACTAAAAATAATCATATTGGAATCATAAGATGTTATATTTCGTTCATGCATCAGTCACAATGGTATAGGTTGAGCTATTTTTTGGTGCACCATTAATAGGAGGGCATTTGTTTAGGTAACAAATTTGCAAGAGATATATAAAATTCATTGTCACAATCGCAATGACATATTATTGATCGCGTATATAAACAACGTATATAAAACAACATTTTCATTTTTGAGTTTAATTTCTATGTAATTTTTTTATAATATTAACCAATTAAAAATAAAATTTAAAAATTAAATTGCACACTATAATAATTAATAATTAAACTTTTGTTTGACAAAAATTCATAATGAAACTTATTTCTCTATTCCTTGTCTCCAATTTTATTTTCATTCGGACCGTAACTAATTTTATGTCTACACTTTTTTTAAGAAGCATTTACACATTCATTTTTTTTGGGTATAAATACACATATTCATTTATAAACCTTGTACAGTACTGTAAAAAAAAATATTCATTTATAAAACCCAATCTCTCACCTTGCCTAACACAGCAAAACCCTAATTTCCAACTCCGATTTCGTTTCTCCTCCGAAAAACCCTAATTTCCCCTTCGCTCTTCCCCATGACCACGGCGTAGCTCATTTCCCCCACTCCGAAAATGTCGCTCCAGGGCAGCGCCAGCGGAAACGGCACCGTGGCGGCGGCGTCGACGGCGAGCCTGAGGCTGCGGCTGAACCCTAACAAGGAGCACAAGCCCGATGGCTACGAGGACATGCAATTGGATTTCAGCCCTAACATTTTCAGCTCGCTGGAGAGGTACCTCCCTCCGAGCATGCTCAACGTGACGCGTGACGAGAAGGCCAAGTTCATGCGCGAGATTCTCCTCAAGTATCTGCCCCTCGGGGAACGCAACAGAGTGTGTTTCTGATTTTTCCCCTAATGTGTTCCTTCACTGTTAATCGCTGTTCTGTGTGTTTGACTTGTTTTTCGGTTTTAAATATGTTTGTTTGGAAAATGGAAGAAAATTAAGTTAAATTATGTGAGGGATTGCGTTTTTAGTTTTAGTTGGGTGAATTTCGTAACTTGTTTGTCAAGTTATAGCCTAGTGGCACGAATGGGAAGAATGTTGCTAGTTTGTGTTAGCAGTAGAATGGTTTCTTACCAATGGGTGATGGGTTTAGTGAAAGAGGCCATCTCCTTTCAACATGGATTGCTTCTATAGGAGGATATACGTGGAAAACAAAGAAAAGTAGGATGATTTCTTAGGCCTATGATTTAATGACTCAAAATGACACATTTACCCCTATTGCAAGTATGTTTTGTTTAGGCAGTGTTATCAAAACTGGCTCTGACTTGTCGGTAGAACCAGAACCAGGAACAGGAAACGGACATATCACCTGTTTGAGTAGCTAGTTAGATTGGAAATGTAATGGCCCTGTAGAAATCAGTTTGACTCAGCTGGTTTAAGAGAAAACTGGCAACTTGATGGCTCACAATAAACTGGGCGTTCATGTAAAAAAAAAAAAAATCCTTGCTGCAACTGTGTGCACTTCCTCATTGGAAGTTTGCCGCCACATAGAGCAACGATAGAGGAAGAAAAGAAACATGTACTGGAGGGAGACGATGAAAATAGATAGAGGAAGACAATAAACTCTAATAATGCATGTTTTCTCTCTGTAAATGACTTGACTGCTAGCAACAGTGAGGAACAAGGGAAGGGAGATGATGAAAATAGGAAGAGACAGGGAGATGTGAAAGGGAGAAAGTGAAAATACAAAGGGAAACGCGAGGCTGGTGAGCATTGTGGATGGAGCCTTTTTTTTTTACATAAGTAAAAGTAACCCCGTGCACTAGTCTTTTTAAGGTTTCACAAGCAAATGGGCTGGTTCATGACCCCAAGCCCACAACAACTAAATTATTCTATTCATTTGGGCTCCCTTATTGGACTACTTATTTAATTATTATAAATATCTCTAATCAGGATAATTTTTTCTTATATTAATCATATGATTATAAAAATTCTCTATATTTTTTTTCTAAACAATTGTTGTTTCCTTAGGCTTGGAATTCTAATTCTTGTGTGCTGGAAATAGTTTGAGACAGGAAGCTTCAGGGGGAGTAAAAATATTTGTGCTATTCTTGTGACATTTTGGTTGTCATTTTTTCTTTAGTGTCACTGAATGATCCATGTCTGGTTATTGAGCTGGACATGGCTTTACGAAGTGTAAAACCCTGCCAAATTTCCAATGTTGGGATGATATCAATGTTATAGATACTCTTCTAGTTCTATGTTAGTGAAAAACAAAATGAAATTTTGAATATTATTGAGGTTAGGATGATTCTGAGAATGAGAAGTTTTAATAACATTTGCATGCTGTAGTGGTTTAGTAACTTTCCTTTTGTTATATTTATGGACTGGGATGTTGAAGTGCCTTTGGAAAATTTTCCATTTCTGTTAATAACTGTATATTTGGTTCAACTTATTTTGAAAACAAATGCATATTTTTGCCAGCTGTCTAAGAATTTTTGAAAAATAAGTGATTATTTCTGAAAAAATAGTCCTTGTTATCATCATTATTACCACACTCTTGTGGCTTTTTATTATTTTACTATATGATAGTTTCTATGTTATTTTGGCAGGCACAAAAGCATAGAGAATATAGAGAGAGGATAATAGCAAATTATCAGGTATGTGGTAACTGAACATTAACTTGTTTGACAGTTCATCTTGACTACTATTTTGGCCTGAAATTAATGTTGAACCTAAAAGAATGATTCCCACAAGACTGGGAGGAAGAGAGAAAGAGTGTCTCATAAAGTAATTTCTTAAATAAAAAAAGCATATATAATAAACTGTAATGGCTAAATCTAATGATGAATCCAACTTCCTGATTTAGACAACATTTAATGTTAGCAGATCTTGAGTACTCGAAATATAGAACACCCTAAACCAATGTTATCAATCATGTACAGTGTCCATCCAATGCTGTTTACACCATTATTGCCTCATGAAGGGTAAAGCCCCATTTTTCACCTCTTCCAACCCTAATTATATAATGTCTCATCTTTTCCTCAACATATGTTTTTTTATTAGAAAATTGTTTATTCTCCCTAGTTCATTTCCAATCATTATTCACTTTGAAGCAAGCCTCTGATCTCCTTTTTCTCATGAGCTTGAGCTCACTGATCGCTACTGATTATTTCCAGCCATTCCTGGCATTTACTGTCACCCACTTGTTGCCATTGATCCCTGCTACTCAACCTCTACCATACACACTTACTCTGTCCACATCCCTCTGTCCAGCTTGCAATTCTTATTCCTTTGTTTTTACCCTCTGTTCTGCCACTCAATACCCAGTGTTCAATTTTTTTGTTTTTTTTTTAACTTTTAATAATCAGATTGTGTTTGAAGTTTTTATATTTTTTTTTATATGTATATCGTATAAATTATTTATAATCCTTGGAATGACAGCCTTCCTGCTACCCACTATGATGTTTTTGGTGCCATCCGCTCCATGCTGCCATTTGGGATTGATTACATGGCCCTGAACCAAATTAAAAATTTCAATCCTATATTTTTTATCTAGTCATATTGAGATTAACATTTCTCTTGCTGTATATGCTTGCCATTGATATGATGCAATTCTCCCCAGTGTAAGGATTCCTATAAAAAAAAGTAAACAGAAAATGTCAGCATATGAATGATCTAATGAACACTTATCACTTTACATGGCTAGAGACTTGGCCCCTTCCCCCAGCCCCTGATGTCATGCCACTCCCTTAATGCAACATATTAGGGAGCCTGCAGTTTAAAGAATATCTAGATATAGGTTGATTATTACTTGTTGAGATCCATTCAAATTTGTACAAAAAGAAATATAATAGTGATTAAATCTCCTTCATTTGTGTTGCTGTTGTTGAAAAGGTGCTCAATATCCATTCAAAGGAAATAAGAAATATTAATCTTAAAACATTGTGTTTATATTTCTGATGTGAAGTATGATAATTAATAGCACTCTTTCCCTGGTCTCTTCTACCTCCTTTCTTGTATTTTTAGAGCGAAACTTACAGTTTTTTAAACACAACTTTGCAGCCTCTACATCTGGAGTTGTACTCTGTGGATCCTGCTGCATTCTTTGTCCCCACATTTCTGAGAGCAATTAATGATAATACAGAACAAAGCTATAGAAGTATAGTATCTGAACCCTTTCCAGGCATTTTTATATTTGACATATTTCAGACCCACTTTTGTGAGTTATTGCTGTCTGAGGTACTTCATCATTTTAACTATCATTACCTATGATACAAGCATTATCTCCTCTTTTAAATTGGAAGTTGTAAACAGATGCCTGTTTGTTTACTTATGTTTTGTGTATGTTACAATGTATTTGTTGTCTCCCTAGATTGAAAATTTTGAGAAGTGGGTGACTGAAACTAAATTTCGGATCATGCATCCCAATACAATGAATAAATTTGGTGCTGTACTTGATGACTTTGGACTTGAAACAATGCTTGACAAGCTTATGGAAGGTTTTATCCGTCCCTTATCTAGAGGTAAATGAAGACTGCTTTATAATATGATGGTGATTTGGCTGAATCTATTTATATTTTAGAAATGATTAGCTATATTTTTCATTCTTACAAGACATGTTCAGTCCCTTAATTGTTTGTTATACAGTCTTCTTTGCAGAAGTTGGCGGGTCAACCCTGGATTCTCATCATGGTTTTGTTGTAGAATATGGTAAAGATAGAGATGTTGACTTAGGTACGACTTCTGCTGGATCTGTATTTGTTTTATCGTTCCATAGGTCATGTGCATAATATTTAGTAAGTGAACCTACATCATGGTATTATTATAACTATGGAGCTTTGTGGTTAATAATAATTCAGACAGCTTATTACTTCTTTTGAAGTTTCAAATTCATACTAAGCTTGGATAGAGACCTTAAATGCTTTATTATTGGTGACGTATTTTGATGATGCTAGGTTCATATTATATGCTGGTTAATACATCTGCATTCCTGATGTTAATATGTCTGATGTTGTACAACTAAGAGTCTTGCATCTGTAGGTTTCCATGTGGATGACTCAGAAGTAACCTTAAATGTTTGCTTGGGTAAGCAATTTTCTGGAGGGGAATTGTTTTTTCGGGGTGTACGATGTGAGAAACATGTAAATACTGGAAGTCATTCAGAGGTAAGTTGTGGTGATTGAGTAACATAAAATTAGATTGGTTTTAGGAAGATTCAATGCATTTTTTTTTTCATCACTGTAAGTGTATGTTGGTCTACTTTCAATCAGCAAAAAGCATTGACTCCTTCTGTGCCTCAAATAGCTAGTTGTCCTCCGTGCTTTAGGTGTTACCTTTTGGCACCTTTTACTATACTGGCCATAATATTTCTATTTTGAAATATGTATGCTAAATAGAAATATGTTTATTGCCCTAGGTACAGTCATATGTGCATGAGAAGAAAATAATCAAATTTAAAAATTTTGGGAGATTCTATATTGATCTGGATGAAGTGTGGGATTGGTTTAGTTTACAACCTGAGCCCCTACAACAATAACTTGTGAATTAAAAATATTGCTCTTCATGTCATGTGTGTTGTGAATTGGTGTATCTGTAATTGTGTTTTTTCTGTTGCGTGCTAGGGACACACTCCAACACCTTCTTTCTGACATCTATTGGTTAAAATTTCTTGAATACTACAAAATCATTAGAGAGAACATTAAATAAGGCATGGGACCCACATTTTTTTTCCAATTTTCAATAAATTTCAACAAATAAAAGAGTGTGTTCCTAGCATTTCTCATTTCTGTTTTTTAGTTTAGCTTTAGTGGTATATATTTGTTTTTAATCATGAAAGCAAATCCAAATGATTGTTTATTTTGGGTTCATATTCTGTTCCAATGAAGTTAGTTGGTGTTGTCTGTTAACTATTGTAGGGAAATTTATGGACCATTGCTTTTTGCTATTTCTCATAGGTGGTTGTACACTTTTGAAAGCAGGAGATCTTTGATTATTCTCATGTCCCTGGACGAGCTGTCCTTCATCGTGGTCGTCATCGCCATGGTGCTAGAGCTACAACATCTGGTAATCGGGTCAACCTACTTCTATGGTGCAGAAGGTGATTTCACTTGTTGCTTGATTTCATTGCTACTTCAATTTGTCTAATGATTTTTTGAGTTGTTTGCTTCATATTACTCTGGCCTATCCACTAGTTTCAGAAATCACACCTGTCATTATTCTCTGTTCATTTCTTCTGAGTAAATTAATATGAAATTTGTGTTATGTCATTGTAGTTCTGTCTTTAGAGAGATGAAACTGTATCAAAAAGATTTCTCCAGCTGGTGTGGCGAGTGCAATCGTGAGAAAAAGGAAAGGCAGCGCTCCACAGTTGCTGCTACCAAATTGGTATGTTCTTTTATTATCTGAATGTTTCATGTATGTGCATTACATTCTGGGAAGGTGATGTAAATTATGTATGAACACTTTTTTTTTTATCAGCAAAAATATCATTTATATTATAGAAAAGTACCGGGGTACTAAGAATACAGGAGTATGACTGTGTGGGATGAAGGTCCCTCTGTTAGAATCCAGACTAGATACATTGTTACATTTGGTCAATAGCTTCCCATCTATGCTAGTTACAGAAAGCTACTGATAGGTTGCTGGACCAGTAGTTGTAATGCTCTGTAAATCTTTTCTCCAGCTCTGTGAACCATGACCAGACCAGGAACACTGCATCCTCCTTCATTCTGCTTCCATTAAATGGTTCGTTTGAGAAAATAGTCCGATTTCTGTGCTGCCAAATTGTGAAGGTTAATGCGACCCACCATTTTCATCTGCTGTACTGTTTCGATCCGTGTAGGCCAGTAGTGTGTTGCAAGAAGTGGTGCCTTGGGTTGGCTGAAAATGCTCTCGATGTGTTAATCCATGATAGGGATTGTGTTTTTGTACAGCTAAAGAACAGATGGGAAGCTTCTTCCTCGTAATTTCTGCAGAAAGGGCACAATGTGTCATTTAGCTGTATTTGTCTCCTTCTCAAATTGTCTTTAGTGTGCAATCTGTCCTTGACTAGCCTCCAGGCAAAAATGGCTGCTTTTGCTGGGATTTTTAGCTTCCATATCTCCACAAATGCAGGATCAGTATTTGCCTCTGCTGCTTCATGTTGCATCAAATGGTATGCACTCCTTGTAGAGTAGTGTCCATTAGGTTTCGATTTCCATACCCAACAATCTGCTAGGTGTCGATGAATGGGGAACCGTGATGTGTCTTCCAAAAAGCCAATAGTTGTGTCCACTTCATTGTCGAACAAAGGCCTTCTCCATTGAAATTTCCACTCCCATGTTGTTTCTGTATGACTTCCCACTTGTTGAATGAGCTGTTGTTGTTGACAAGATATTTGGTACATCCTTGGATATTTCCTCATTAATGTCTCCCCTTCTCCAACCAATTTGTCCTCCCAAAATCTAAATTTGTCCCCACATCCCACCTTCCATACTATTTCATTTTGGAGTACTCTATTCAGCTATGTTCGTGTGTCACCTCCATTAGATCCTACCACCATATTGATTCATTGTTGGCTCGTTTGCCTTCAGCTAATGCTCGCCACCCACCATATTTCGACTCCAATATTCTAGCCCACAATTCTGAATTTTGCTGCAGCATGTTCCATCTCCACTTCGCTAGCAATGCCTTGTTGAATATCCTGATTTCTTTTATTCCCAAGCCCCCCTTTTCCTTTGGGAGACAGATTGTCTCCCATTTGATCCACGCAACTTTCTTTTGATCCGGCCCTCCACCCCATAGGAACCTTCGCTGAATTTGGACCAGCTTGACCGCCACTTTATTGGGAATCCTGAAAAAAGAAAGAAAGAAAATTGGGATAGATGTTAGGATTGATCTTATTAGAGTCACTCGCCCCCCCGAAGGATAGGTGTCTCTGTTTCCATCTAGCTAGTTGTCTCTGTTTCCATCTAGCTAGTTGTCTCTATCTTTCTTAGGATCGGATCCCACAGCTCACTATGCCTTGGGTTAGTCCCAATTGGAATACCCAAATATGTGAATGGCATAGACAGGATTCTGCAATTCAAGTATTCAGCTGCCTGCAAGTTCAAAAGCCCTCAGGATCGATTTAATTGTTTTAACATTCTGCATGGTAGCCTCCCCAAAAAATATGGTATCATCAGCATATTGGAGGATGCTAACTGGTACCTTATTTGCGCCCACTAGAAATTCAGTGGACAGCTTTTTTATGGCTTCTCTCATGAGTCCAGTTAAAGCTTCCACTGCGATGTTGAATAGGAGGGGTGCTAGTGGGTCTCCTTGTCTGAGTCCTCTTTGTGGGACAAATTCTGATGTGGGGCTGCCATTTACCAACACCGACACTGAGGCAGATTTGAGGCAGCCATCCATCCATTGGATCCATTTGTCACTGAACCTCAATCTCCTTAGAATGTAGAAGAGGAAATCCCACAAGACTGAATCGTATGCCCTTTCAAAGTCCACCTTAAATATCAAACATGGCTTTTTCCCCCACCTTGCTTCCTCCACTACTTCATTAGCAATGACTACACTATGTAGTAGATGTCTACCAGCTATAAAGGCTGATTGTCTTTCATCAATGATGGTTGGCATAACTCTCTTCAATCTATTGGCTAGCACCTTGGCCACTATCTTGTAGACGCTGCCTTTGAGGGAAATAGGCCTGAAGTTGTTTAGGCATTGTGGATCGGTCACCTTAGGTATCAAAGCAATAAATGAGGCATTGCCTCCCCTTGGGAAAGTGCCATGAGCATGGAATTCACCAAGAAAGCGCAAGATTACAGGTTTCAAGGTCTGCCAAAACTGCTTGATGAACTTAAAATTAAGCCCATCTGGGCCTGGGCTCTTTTCACTACCGTATTCCCAAACTGCTGACTTTGTTTCTTCCTCACTGAAGGTGCCCACCAGCAATTGATTTGGTTGGTGCCCAATGCTATTAAAGCTGATACCATTCAAAGTTGGTCTGGTTTGCAATGGTTCTTGAAATCTTTGCTGAAAAAACCGGTGGACTTCTTCTTTCACTCGGTTTGGTTCCTCCACCCACGAGCCATTGACACTCCAGTTACTGCATTAGATTTATGATTTGAGTTAATCATCAGATGGAAGTACCGGGAATTGCAATCACCTTCTTTGATCCACCTGGACCTGGCCTTTTGTCTCATTAGTGATTTGTGTGATAGGGCTGCTCTCCATAGGTCTTGCTGCAGCCTCTTCCTATTCAGACTTTCTTGGGGAGTCATTTGTCTTTTAGCTATGTCATTTTCCAGCTTGTTTAACTCAGCTTCTATGTTTTGAAACTTCTTGAAGGTGTCTCCATTCTGCTCCTTGTTCCATAGCTTGATTCTTTCCTTGAGGCATTTGATTTTTTCTTTGAGAACATAGCCGCTCCAGCCTGTTTGTTGTGTCTGTGTCCAGCTGTCCTTGACCACCTTCCCAAATGATTTATCTTTGAGCCAACAATCAAGTAATCTAAATGATTTGGGTCCCCAATCAGCATTTTTAGATTTAACGAGCATTGGACAATGATCTGAGAAGTTTTTGTCTAGGATATGCTGTGTGCTGGCTGGCCATTTAGAAAGCCAATCTGAGGAGATGAATACTCTATCGAGTTTGCTTCTAGCTGTCCCATTTGGTCTGTACCAAGTGTATTTGCTCCCTATGCATGGTGGTTCAAGAACTTCAACATCATCTAGCCAGTCATTGAATTCATTGATGAGTGGATCACCCCCCCCCCCCCCTCTTTGTGATACTCCAACCCTTTCCGATGCATTTCTGACACTATTAAAATCTCCCAGCAGGCACCATAGGCCCCTTCGGTTCAGATCCTTTAGCTGCCTTAGAGATTCCCAAAGTACACACTTGTTTTGAGAATCACAGGGGGCGTATATATTGACTATAAACACCTTCTATTCTTCTTTTCTCCATATCCCTTCCAGCAGGATGAAACCCCTGCCGCTGACCCTTCTTTCCACATTAAAACTCTTCTCGCTCCACAAGCATAGTAGACCACCAGTTGTATTTGTGGCAAGCAATATTTCCCAGGTTACATCAGTATCACCCCACATGGACTGGCACAGTTTGATTTCAATATGTTGTTTCTTCATCTCCTGAAGACATAGCAAATCAACCTTGTGTTTCGTCACTAACCTCTTGATGGCAGTCCACTTGATCCCCCTCCCTAGCCCTCTAACATTATATGTTAAAATGTTCATGGGGCACTTTTCTATTTCCCAACTTCTCTGCCTCTTTTCTGTCTCTAAGTTCCATGGCTGAAATGGTGTTTATGAAGCTTTCATGGTCTGTAGAACATGTGACCCCCATTTGCTTTGCCATATTCCAAAGGTGTTTTGCCTCCTGCAGGGTGTTGGAGGTACCAACAATGAAGGTCGATGCGGCGGACATGGGTGTTAAGCTCCCGGTATTGAGAATGCTGTTGGTCACAAGGCCCAATTTGGTTTGATCCTTGTCTGAGTGCTTAGCTTGTTCATTTGGTTGGTGGCAGGCCTGTTGCTTTTTGCGCCATGTGCTCTTTGAGTACACCTTCCGAGAAACCGGGGTGGTAGCTTCAGCTTTGATGGTATTTGGGCTCGAAGGATGCTCATTTTCTGTTGTGTGGGTGGTGAGGCCCAATAGTAGTGGCCCATTAGCACCGACAGTGTGATCGTTAGCGATATCCTTGTTTAAGTTACCACAAAGATTTGAATTTTCAGTGCTACCTATGTGTAGGGCATGTGACTCGTTAGATATGTCCAAGGCTGGCCCACAGGGTCCTATGTTGACTTGTGCATTTATGCTCTGCATGTAGTTGTCGTTGTCTAATCCAGACTCCATATCTGCCCTGCTCTGCCTTTTGATGCATCCCCCACATACGTCTAATATCTCTCCACCTTTTTCCTTATTTGCGTAAAGCATCTCTGTACCCATGTTGACCTACGTTGCTAGCAGTTTCCCCTTTTCAGCTACCTGATCATATGTGCCATCCTCGACAGTATTGCTGACAGACCACCTACCGAGGTTATTACCCAGTGGCTCATAAGGTGATCCTCTGGGTAGTGGGTCATGTTCCTTGTCTCTTGCTCCTAGTCCATCGCCGGTTTGGTTGTAGTCAGTACATGGCGGCGCATGGTCATCGTCCGCCGCGTCACGGATCGATGAGCGTAGGCTGCCGGAGTCACTGTCTTCGGACTCTATCTCGTCTGATGATCCTGTGTTGCAACGGGTTTGGCGGCTGCGAGGGTGGTTATCGGACCCTGTTTCTTCGACGATGTGGACGTGATACAGGTCGCCGCTGATATGGAGGTTTATGGTATGTTGCAGCGTGGTCTCCACGGGGTTCTAATTAACACCTGTGCTCTGTCCAAACGCCGGAATTCCTTTATGTCGTCGTCAAGCTCCACTAGTTCGCCTATGGCGGCAACGATCTTCCGGATCTGCTCCGTATCCCAAGCGATGAGGGGAATGCCCCAACACTGTACCCATATGAGTCTTTGCCCTGGTATGGTGCCGGGATTCCATTTCTCCATCGTTTGGAATGGTGTCGACGCGTGCTAAGCTTCCTCCGCTGATAGCTCTTCTGCCCTAGAGTCCGAGACCTAGGAGCATAAACATGTTGTCTCCTAGGAATTTTGGCATGATGTCTGGCTCGAGTTCCCAAGCAATTTCTTCTTAAGCTTCTTCGAGTGTCTTCATGAGCTTCAGTTGGCCAACCCACGCATCGGAGAACCAATGTTTGGCTCCCGCCGGAATGTCAAGGTGGACTGAAGAATGCGACTCGCCGTGGGTAAGCCTCGCGCTAGCTGAGCCTTGCCACTAGCCTAGGGTCGTTGGCGTTGTGAGTAGGGCATTCTTATAGGACATCGAAGATACCCTGTGATTCTGCCATGGTGCAATGTTTACCTGTGTTCCACCGCCTCTCCTCGTTTCGAGCCCTAGTCTTAATTGTGGTCGTGACTCGTTCTGACGTTCGTACTTTGGTACGTTGATGTGTAGCTTCAGGCCTCCGATCACAAGGTTGTCAAGTTGCCGCTCTAGCCTGTTTACGGCGATCACCCCGCTAAATCTCTCGAAGCCGTACCTTCTTCCTTCTTTGTTCCTACGCGTAGGGATGAATATCTCTCGAACTTGTCCCTACTCTCCAAAGATGCCCCATAGGTCCATCTCGTTCACATTTTCTAGGAATCTGGTGAAGTAGAAGCTTGTAGTGTTCGACCTGTCCTTCCATTGTGTTTGGGTATTCCAAGATCCATGGAAGCTACTGCAGGCGTAGCTCCGCTGTGGGTCCTTCCTGTCTCTGGAATTGTTTCTCGTTCCGCCTCTGCTTTTTGAGGCGACTCTCACCCATCCCTCGTCTCTCTCCCTTGCTGACTCTATTGCTCTCTCTCTCTCTCTCGCGCCCTGTCTCTCTCGTCTCTCTCTCTTGCATTCTACCTCATCTTTGTATTGGTGTGCACATGTATGAACACTTATTCACTTGACTTCCAACCTTGTGATCAGTATAGACAGTATTGGCAAATTGCTCCTAGCCTGCTAGTTGCTACCAAAAGATTAATACTTTTGAATTACTTGAAATACAGAGAAACTGTAAACTGCGTGAAACTTGTGTTGAAATTTAGGACTTAGGAGTATAAAAGAAGAGCTGAATAAGAATTCAAATTCATAAAGTTGAAATTGCGTTCCTATTGTACCGTGGGGTTTAGCCAGATATTGAAGTTTAAGATGTGACATTTGCAAGCGTGATCTCTGTTATCTTGTGGCTGTTACAGTATATGCAATTTTAGAATAAATATGATTATATGAATACAAAGTTGGGATTTTGTGTGATTGTGAAGTGTACCACATTACCCAAGAATAAGTGATTTGAAAGGTTAATTAGCAGTACACCAATCTTTTATATTATTTTTCATCCTCTTGATAGAATCTTTGCTGACTTAACTTTGTTCCTGTACAGTATATACTTATACTTACAAATACATAGCTGAGGTTGCAGAATTTCAGTATATAACTCTGATCTTGTGGTATTACAGGATTTGTTCTGGAGGGAAGGTGAATCCACTGCATAATCTGTTTTGCTCAGTGGATGATTGTAAAATGTACCTGCAATCATTTGTCAATACAAGTAAGCTATGGTTCCTGATAGTGTATGTACAAGGTATCTGCTGTATTGAGATAGTTTTCTTCAAGTGAGCTTTGGATTTTTCGTTAAAAACTGTGCGGTTTGTCTGATGCCTATTTATTGTCTGAGGAAGGGGTGAGCTGGTTGTGTTATGTAGGCTGGTTTAATGCTCAGACCTTTATTTTTTTGGCATAAAACCGCAGAATCATGTCAATAAATGTAGATTTAGACTGTAATTAATGTATGCTGAAATCTTTTAGGTTCATTGACTATTGTAGCATATAGTTTCATTTCCAATATGTAACTACTAAATTTTCTGTTATTTTAATTTTTTTTAACGGTAGAGGGTGTGAGCCATGGATAAATGGTAAGGTGGTGTTCTTATTATCATTTAACCTTTTTGTTTTAGCTTTAAAAAACGTGATTTCTTGTTTAGAGACATTAAGTAAATTTATTTTTGGTTTATTTAAATTTATGAAATGACTCATTTTATTTTAAAATATAATTACAAATGCATTTTAAATTACTATTTAAAATGTTTTTTTTTCTTTTTAAAAATAATTATAAATTTGGTTGTTTTAAAAATTTTGCATTTTCAAAAGTTTAATTAAATTAATTATAATTTCATTACAACGGAGGAAAAAGCTTTATTGTTTGGTTTGATTTTAGGGAGGTAAAACACTCTAATCATTACCCAAAATATTTAAAAGATCATTACAACGAACTTTTATTTATCTCTGAACAATTTCACTTTCGATATTGATCATTAGTAAAAAGAGATAAAGGGTTTGTTTAGTTATTATTCTTGAAAACCATTTTGTTGTTTATTCATAGATTTTTTACATAAATAATACAAATACATTAATTAATTTATGTAAATATTCAAGCAAAATATAATTTATGTGGATGATATAAATTATTATTGACGTTGAGAAATTGGTTCTTTTTAAATCAATTTTTTAACGTGAATAATTTTTTTGTCAGGAATCAATTTCTAACTGAGGTTTTTTGTTTAATAACACATGTTATGAAACTGGTTCATGGCAAATTGATTTCATAACTTGGTTTTTTAATTATTTTTTTAATTTTCTGGTTTTTTATTTATTTTTTATTTTTAATTATTTATATTTAAATTAAAATGGACACATCAAAACTATAATGATTTTCTTATTTAAAATCATAATGTTTTAAAATCAAATAGAACTTTTTAAAGTAATTTATTCCATATTCATTGTATGTCTATCTCTTTTATATCATTTGTTTATTTTTATTTTGTTCTTTAAATTATTTTAATATTTTACAGTTAAAAATAAATTTATATCACAATTTTAGTTATTCATTATAAAATCCAAATATAATTTATTTATTTATTTAAATGTATGTTTGTTTATTATGAATTATTAAAAATATTTATTTATTATCATTTTAAAATAAATAAAAACATTTAGCTTATTAAAAATAAGTGAAGAAAAATAGAAATGGTAATAAAAAATAAAAAGAGAATATAGCAAATGAGTAAAAGGCTATTGGAAGGATTTTGTCGTTTCACTCTTGACAACGAAAAAGGCTATTGGAAGGATTTTATTTTTGTCATCTTGTGCAACTAGCACAAGGAGGGTCTCTTTGAATTTACCATACAATCATTCCATCGACTTGAACTACAGGCTTGCAATATTGAAACTCATTGATATACGGTTTGAAACTCCAAATAAGATTATGAAATTTTAGGAAATCCTCTACTGATTGACCTCCTTGTGGTGGCATTGGCAATGTTTCCTTCACCACCATACCAGGAAAAAATTGTTGCATAACTTGCAACAATCTCGATAAATTGTGGAATGATCTTTCCCAATTGTCGTAGATGTTTTCAAAGACTTTTTGCTTTGTCGGTCCTACTTTATGGTATATGGCAGTGTATCCTTCAGTGCTTTTGATGTGTGCTACCAAGGTTGGTACTGAAGTTGATGGATCATTTTCAATCAAGTTGTGGATGCTTTTACTAATGAGCAAATATGACAACTTTGTAAGATCTTGTGATATTGATGGATTTAAAAATGTATGGGGTTCACAGACCTTTCTTATTTCCCACTGCTTACTTGCAAGGATGTGTGATGCCTTGCACCTCCAAGCACAACTATCGTTATCACAAATGACAATTAGCTTTGTTGGGTTCAATAGTTGTGTCTTGTAGTTAGCTTCTTGGTTCACATGATATTGTTGCAAAGCATGTTGTACTTCTTGTTTTGTAAGAAAACACATCTATTTAAAGAGAATCCCCATCAGATGTTGGACTTCTTTGCAATCTACACTTTGGCCGTATTCAGAATCTTGAAAATTAGATTCTTCAAAATTTTGCATGTGTGGTGGTATGCAATATGGTGGTACGGTTGTTATTGGTGAAACAGGCTCAACTTCTTCCTCGTCATCTTCCTCTTAGGGTTGATTGTGTAGAACTTCACATTCGTCCTCACTAAAGGGACTGAGTTGTTCGTTAGGTAAGTCAGGTTCTACTGTAAACTTAGGCTCATTTGTTGGGTTGATGTGGTAGGCTCTACTATAGAAGTACTCAAGTATGGGTGAGGTTGATCCTCAGTAGCATCAAATGTTTGTGAGTCTAACAAATTGGGGGGAAATGGTGCAGAAAGAAGTTGAGTAAAAGAAGATGTGTTTGGTTCAAATAAATTTTGTTGTGGTTGGATTAAAGCAAAAGTGTCTTGAGTTGCACCGGATGTGTGTGAATAATGGGACTAAGGATAATATTATGGTTCATGAGGTATTGGTTGAGGGTTTCAAATGGAAAGTGTTTGTAGCTGGATGTTTGCATACAATTCACAGCATTGAAGAATAATGGCAAATAATAGAAATCAAACATATGACGTCTTCGTTGTCAACAAGTTGCATTACTATAAACTTGAGCATTTTGCAACCCATTACTTGTGGGTATCAAAATGAAATATGACATACTTGGTCCAGTGGTTGAAGTCGAAGCCTTTTGGTGGATTTTTCTTTTTAGGGCTTCAAGTGTGAGGCCTCGTTTTTTTTTTAAAGAATATCAGGTGCGGGAATTGAAACATATCTCCTTCATCTGTTTTGGTTATTTGATCATTGTAATGCACTAACCATCTGACAGATGAGAAAGACATGTTGTGTAATAGAGAAAGAAATATGATAGAGGGTTTGTGTTTGCAAAGTTTAAAGAAAGTAATAGAGTAAGAAAGTGTTGTGTGGATGTGTTAACCAAAGGTGAATATGACTTCTATATATAGAGGGACAGAGTTAAGGATTTACAACCTAAGGTTAGGATTAGGATTTGAAGCATTGAATTCCTTAGCGTAAAATAAAAGTGTCTTTGACGCACTGACATAAAGCAAAAGTGTCTCTAACACACTCGCGTAAAGAAAAAGTGTCTCTGATGCATTGGTGTAAAAGCAAAAGTGTCTCTAACACACTGACATAAAGCAAAAGTGTCTCTGACGCACTGGCATAAAGTATTGGATTCCTGACCTAGGGTTGGGGTTAGTATCCATGGTTCATTTAATATACTAGGGTTAAGGTTTGTGCTACAAACATATGGACCGAGGTCAAAAAAAGAAAAAATTACTAAAACTTCAAGATTTCAATCCATGAGTGCAAGTTTGGGCATTTAGATTTTTATTTGTATAAACTATTTTTTTAAATAATGTTTCATTCCTGGATTTTTCATGTCAACAAAGCCATTAAGACAATTTTTGGGTCTTGATTCGGCCCTCAAATGCATTAACGAAGTGGCCAAAAACAAGAAAAAAAAATTACTAAAACTTCGACATTTCAATCTATGAGGGCAAGTTTTGGTACTAAGATTGGTATATGTATTAGCTATTTTGGTTAAAATCATGCGTCATTCCTATAGTTTTCATGTCAATGAAACCATTAAGATAACTTTCGACTCTCGATTCAACCCTCAAACACATTAAGGAAGTGGCCAAAAACAAGAAAAAAATTACTAAAACTTCAAGATTTCAATCCATGAGAGCAAGTTTTGGTACATAGATTCTTATTTGTATTATGGTTAAAATAATGTTTCATTCTCATAGTTTTCATGTCAATGAAGCCATTAAGATAACTTTCAACTCTCGATTTGACCTTCAAACACATTAACAAGGTGACTAAAAACAAGAAAAAATTACTGAAACTTCAAGATTTCAATCCATGAGGGCAAGTTTTGATGCTTAGGCTTTTATTTTTATCAATAATTTTGTTAAAATAATGTTTCATTCTTGTAATTTTTATGTCAATGAAGCCATTAAGACAACTTTTGGCTCTCAATCTAGGCCTCAAACTTCAAGATCTCAATCCATACTTCAAACTTTTGGCATTAAAACACATGTGACAAAACCTCAAAAATACGATAATGAAAAACACACATGACAACTAAAAATCATTAAATAATACAATAAAAATCAAATAAATTGGGGGGGGGGGGGTCTTCAAAACATAATTCAAGGTGCATTGCTTCATCGAAGTATTCATCCAAATCCTCATAATTTAAAGAGCTTGTAGAAATTGGTGGTGGATGTGTCCATTTTTGTGTGGGTGTGTCTGTGATTGTAATATATAACTCCATGCCTGTGAGCTTGGAGATTTTCCCAAAGAAAATATATTCATTATGTCATCATCATCGTGCAACATGCATGCTCTGTAGTGGTCACAATCACCGACAAATGATATAGGTAATAAAAAATATATATCATTGACCACTTTACCATTTGGTAGACTAATCTTGTTTCCAATAGCTTGTTTCAATGCACCAAGTGACATTTTGTTGTCTAGTTGAACGATCTTTAGTGAATCGCTTACAAACGTTGAAACATGTCTAGTTGTTATAATGACGCCATTGTAGTACACAATCGTATTGACTGATGATGAAGTCATGGTTTAGGGTTTATGGTTAGGATTTAAGGTAGCAATAAGGTTTTTGACTGAGGTGATGGGTGAGACTACCTCAGTGTAGACCATATTTATAATGTCTAATGGTTTGTCACATACACCTCAAAAAGAACAGCCAAGATCACACCGTCCAAATCAACGACCTAGATATCACCGATTGGAGAAACTCATGTTGAACGGCCAAGATCCCACCAACAAAATCAACGGCCTAGATATCACTAATTGAAGCAACACACATTGAACGACCAAGATCCCACTGACAAAATCAACGACCAAGATCCTACCGAATGAATTGTCTTACTATTAGATTTTTTCTATAAATACAATGCATGTATTATCATCATATACACTAACTCAACCTTGCTTTCTTTCGTTCTCATATATTCGTCCTTAACTTCTTGACGTTAGCACCAAAACTTAAACCATAGAATCTATAGCTGCTTCTTTTCTTTGGAAACAACACCTTCATAGATTTGGAGAAGTATGTATAATACATTCTGTATGTTATGATTTACAAATAATGATGTTCTTATTATTTTTATTTCTACAAGTAACATACGATGCAATCCAACCATATGCCCAGGCTATGCCTTCTCCAAATCCCAAAATTGAATCTTTGTTGGTTCAAGCTGAGTTTTTTTATGTTGGAAAGCTTGGACAAGTTAAAATCGACGATGCTTAAGTGATTGCTTTGGTTGAAAGGTGGATACCTGAGTCACAAAAGTTTCATCTTCCTATTGATGAATGCACAATCACCTTGGAAGATGTTGCTCTTCAACTGGGTTTATGTGTTGATGGAAGACCAGTTATTGGTCCAACATATTATGATTGGGAACAAATATATAGGTATTGTTCCCCCAAAGAATGCATTAATGGGATCAACACTTAAACTAAAATGGTTAAAAGAAAACATGTTGACTCTCCCAGCAAAACCCACACCAAACAATTAACAACCCATTGTATATTATACATTTTAGGGTTGATTGGTGGGGTGTTGATGCCAGACAAGTCAGGGAACAAAGTTCACCTGATGTATCTACCTCCATTAGCAAATCTTGATCGGGATGACCGGTATAGCAGGGGTTCAACATGTTTAGCACATTTTATTGAGAAATGTGTAGAACAATTTATCCCACATCCAAAAAATTGGGAGGATGTACAGTGTTGTTGAAGTCATAGGCATGGTATCGCATGTCATTCATTCAACGAAGGCTCAAGCGCTAACTGTTATATCCACTTGCAACTAGGTAAAAAAAGTTCTCACTCAAACACAATTTATTTTTGGTAATCTATTTGACATTAACATATCACATTTCACTAGATGGAGCGGCAAAGGGCTATGATTTTTTGAAATGTCATGCGGTGATGTTATAGGCTATAGGTCAATATTCAACAACATGAATAACGAGAAGGTTGAACCATTTTTTTATTTATTCAAACACCAATTATATTCTTTTTAAAATTACTAACGTAAGTTATTTTTCTATTTCCATTGAATTCCTTGCAGAGGGTTTGAGTCATTTCTGCTAGAACATGCATACAAAGATTCCAAAATATGGAGTGTTTATGTCGCTTTAATTAATTTGTTTTCCAGTGATAGTATGACTATAAACTAACATGGCCATACTTCAATTTGGACTTTGTCAAGACATACCAAATCCACTGCATAATTTTGACAAAGTCTATCATATCGACATGAGAGGACATAATGACACAAATTGGGTAGAGAAACATCAAAAGTGGATTGCAATTTGGAAGGAAAGACGCAAATATGTATTAATTGGCCAAACAATTATAGGAAAGATTTAACATATGAGTCACTAAGTGAATTGGTACTAAACAAATTCAAAAAAATTTCTAACACAGTTTGCAGCTCAAACAAACGTTACTGCCACATCTCGTTTAGCTCCAAACAAGGAAACTAAACAACATCCTCCATAACAAAGCCCACCAGTCGTTGCCAATATGCATGATGGAGAACTATAATCATGTGTTCAATCGTATGAGTTCACGCCAAAACCTCATCATCATCAAGAAGATTATGGATACAATCTATAGTTCTTCAACACAAGGGGAGAAGACTTTATAAGCAACCTCATAGGTACAGATCTTCGAACACCAGAGTCTACTTATGCATACATGCCAAGTATGCCTATATCTTCATTTTCATCCTTTCACCAAAGTATTGTCAACAATTCTTCATCTAATGACTTTGTCTAGGAAGAGAAACTTGTTGTTCCTAATGAGAAACTTCAACCATAAGAACATAGACGAGTACGTTGACAATTGACAAGAAATATACAACCTCCCAGATGTGAAACTAATGGACACAAACGACATTAATTGTCATTATTAATTATGTCATATTATGATGATTGTTAGTTTGCCTTTCTTAATTGAATGAACATTGAACAATACATTAATTGACTGAGCACTGTATTTTTGTGATACGAATTGACTAAACATTCATTTCTTTGAGACGATTTGACCCCAGGTTGCTTTTTCCTATATGATTTGACCTCACATTGCTTGTTTTGAGATGATGTGATTGCACAATGCTTTCTACAAAACGATTTGATTAAACACTATTTTTTTAGGTAATTAATTAATTAAGACTTAATTTAAATCATTTATATTATCGATGTGATCTCAGTCATTGGTATGAGTCATAGGAGAACAGTAGACCATCATATATATATATATATATAAGGGTTTGATGCAACTCAATATCTTTGTTTGATACTCACCTTATTGCTTAAAACATGGAGAGTGTATCTATTTTTGTGTATTTCAATGCTAACATAATTCTAACAGATGAAGGAATATTGTTTGAATGCCCTAGTGATGCTAAAGTCATCACAATAAGTGAAGACATGTCGTTTGTTGCCTTCAGGAAAATAATCTACGTAGATGATGGTTATGTTGAATACGATTGTGTGGAGCTCAAATGTGATGATGATGTGGGAAAAATATTTTCGTCTATTCATAATTTAGTATCAAAGGTTTGATTGAGTTGAATGCAACTTTTTATGCGTTCTCCAAATGAAATCCTTACCCTACGGCACAAACCAAGGAAACTAAGAATGACTAATGAGATAATTGCTCTTATGCATCATGAATCTGTGTAGTCATTGCACAAACTATTTGTTGCTACTTTTTTAGAATAAACTTGCAATTCATCATTGAAAATTCGTTGTTATTTTTTTTTTAAAAATCTACTTTAATCGTATTAATCCCAAAAAATTATAATGTTTACCTAAGCTTTATTTATCTAAGTCTCTTTATTTTCGTCTTCTTCAATCTAGATAAAGTTGGTTATATTTAAAGATTAATTATTATTTTTTAAATACTATATTAGATAAATTATATTTAAGTACTTATGGTTTTACATCAATCACCAAAATATACTATTAAAATTGAACATCCTTTATTTATTTAATTTGTTTAGGTAAAAGAATTAGATCACTTAAAAATATATGCATTTTTATTTAAAAAATATATTTAATAAGTAAGAAAAGTAATAAAAATATGATGTAAGAAAATTTAAAAAGGTTCCTTTTTATTTTGTTCGCCATTTTTTTATAAGGATGTTATTTAATAGGTAAAATATTATATTACATTTAAAAAAAAATTGTATATTTCCTAAAAATGCATATCCATAATCCACACAAGTAATAATTTTAACGCACATATTCATATTTTATGAGTATTTAGATATTTATATTGAGTTTTTTTTTCTTAAACATTAGTTAAACAAAAATATTTTTTCATATGATAATTATCAATCATAAAAAGGAAAATATTTAACTAATTTTAAATACAATATAAATCATATGAAATTATGTTTTTTTATTAATAATTAACTATATTATATTTATATTGAATATTCAAATATATGCATTTTTTTTTAAATATTATTCTAGATAATTTATATTTTTTATAAATTAATATAGATAAATTAGTAAAATTAAAACAAATTAAACCTAAAAAAACCAATTAAATGAAAAAAATATAAGAAAAAAAAGAGAAAAACAATATTTTAAAAAATAAAATAAAATAAATAGAAAAAAATAAAAAAAAAACAATAAAAAATTAAAAAAAACACTTTTAGAAAAAAAATGATTTCTAAATTGAGATTAAAAAACCTAGTTTAGAAATCGATTTCCAAGAAACTGATTTCTAAATTACATTTAAACAAAACAAAAAAAAAACTATTTTAGAAATTGGTTCCTAGGAGCTGATTTTTAAAGTACGTTTAAAAAAATTTGAGTTAGTGAGAAATTGGTTTTAGAGAAGCCATGAATTAGCAGCAAGAGGTGAAGCCATGAACTGGCATACCTTGTTGGGAGCAAAACTTAGTTCTAGATGAGTGATAGTCACATACTATAAGGCCCTAACAACAGACCTATAAATGGAAGCATCGTGCAATAGATCAAATCTATATTTGAAGAGCTTGCAACTTGAGACCATTGGCGAAGAAATGGGTTTTGCCTCTAACATATTTGTTCTTTGCAATATATCTCTAATATATTTTGATTAAGTCACTAATTAAGCTCCACTGGACAAGGAATGAACTTCAATCCCCAAAACATAGTCTAGAGAACCCAACTGTTTAACAGAAAAAAGGTATTGAGTTATTGAATCAAGTTGTCAACCAAGGAAGATGAATTACCAGTTATGATGATATCATCCACATAAAGTAGAATGTAGGTAATTGTAGAAAAAGTCTTGTAAATGAATAAAAATGGGTCACATTTATTGTCTGTAAACCCAAAATGCAGTAAAGTAGCTTTGAGCCTTTCAAACCAAGCCCTAGGAGCTTGTTTTATCCCATAAATTGCTCTATGTAATTTGTGTACAAATGACTTAATTGAAGACTCAAAACCTGGAGGTCAAGTCATGTAAACTTCCGCTTCTAAAAACCCATTAAGGAAGACATTATTTACATCTAACTGTTGCAAAGGCCGCTTGTGAGTGATGTCAAGTGTTAAAATGACTCAAATTGTCACTGGTTAATCAAAAGAGAAATGTCGCATGGAAACCAAACCCGAACTTTTGATTAACACCTTTAGCCACCAATGTGGATTTGTACCTATTTATACTGCCATCAAAGTGTTTCTTAACTCTGAATACCCATTTACATTCAATTGCATTTTTGTGTGGAGGAAGAAGAACTAGGGTCCATGTATTGTTGAAGTGCTTGTTTTACCGACTTAGGTTCAATATGAGGAAGAAGCAAGGAAGGATGGATCCTTGGTTGCACTATCCCAACTTTAGATCTTGTAATCATAGGGTGAACATTTTCTAGTTTAACAAGGGAGATTTGTGGGGAATATTGAGATTTAGTTGCAGAAGACTGCAGATGATCCTTAAACTAATAAGTACTAGTATTTACATCAGTTGCAGGAGATTGAGAATGATCACAAGACTAAGAAGTACAAACATTTACAGCAATAGTAGAAGTTATTGTATCCTAAGCAGGAGACTGTGCAGGAATAGGGGATTGAGATACAACAATGCTAGAACTGTGATGTTCAAGAGAGGGTGATGAAGAATGACTTTGAGGCGAAGATGGATTTAAAGAGGAAGGGAAAAATAAAATGACTCAGTTATAGGTAAGGTAGTGGAAAAGGATGCAATAGGAACATGATTGGAAGAAGATGTAGAAAACAATTTAGGATAAGGAAAATGATGTTCATTAAAAATGACATCTTTGGAAATAAAAATTTGACCAAAATAAGACATGCACTTGACTAGGTGAGTAACCTAAAAACACACATTTAGAGGACCTAAATTTAAGTGCATGGGAATGATAAGGATGCAAGAAAGAAAAACAAGAACAACCAAAGAATCTTAAGAATTGATAATTAATATTAGTTTGAAAAAAATAGTATAAGGGATATCAAACTTAAGAAGAGTTGAAGGCAAACTGTTTATAAAATACACAGTTGTTTGAAAGCATGATCCCAAAAGTAGAAAGGAAGGGATGCATGACTAAGAAGAGAAAAGCCTAACTCAACTATGTGACAATGCTTTCTCTCCACAACACCATTTCAATGATGTGTGTGAGGGCAAGTTAGTCTATGAATGATCCCTAGTTCAGACAAATATGAAGAGAAAACTCAAAATTTACCTCCCTAATCTATTTGAATAGCTTTAATCTTCTTGTTAAATTGTAATTCAACAAGTAATTTGAATTGTTTAAAAATGGATAGAGCATCAGATTTATTATTAAAAAACATATCCAAGTAAACCTAGAATAAACATCAACAAAAGACATATAATAACAAAATTGACTATAAGAATAGGAGCCGGATCCCAAAAATCATTGTATATTAATGCCAAAGGAGAGCTGTAAATAGTTTGAGAAAGCTTAGAAGGAAATCTATGAATCTTGCCTATTCAACAAGCAGAAATGAAAGGCAGTTCTTCTTTAACAAAAAATTTGGAACTACAATGATTAAGCATAAGCTTTAAAGCTTGAGAGTTTGGGTGACCTAGCCTAAGGTGCCAAGTATATACAAAATTAGGCACAACATTATTACAATCAACAAAAGAAACAATTTTATACTATAAGAGTTAGAAGTTGGATAAGACACAACAAAGCAAAATTGAAGATTGGAGAAATAGTACACGCCATTAGGTCCATCCTCTCCTTGATGAAGGATTTTATTGGAATCTTAAGATTTAACAACGCAACGATTAGCATGAAATTCAAAGAAAACATGATTATCTTTAGCAAAATTGCTTACACTAGGTATAGTCTTAGTGATTTGAGGAACAAGAAGCATATTTTTAAGAACAAGCTAAGCATTATGACTGAAAGGGGAAATAAATTTGGAATGACCAGAGGCTGAGATATTAAGACCTTGTCCATTACCAATGAAGATCTGATATAGACCCTCAAAAGGAGAATTTTGTTGGATATTTTGTGAGTTATTTGTTGCATAGAAGGATGCTCCATAATCTGGAAACCAAGAGGATGAAGTATTGGAGTCAGAATTTGCCACCATAGCTTATGAAGGCCTAGAGTTAGAGTTCTAAGAATTGTGATTCTGATTTTGACTTTGTTGTTAACTCTAATTGGAAGCAGAATAATTGTTCTAGTTGTTTTGATTCTAATCCTAACCCCAATTTTGATTGTGATTGTGATTTTGAGACTAGTTAGTATGATTATTGTTGCTCCCATAATTGTTATGGTTGTTGTTTCCATAATTTCCATTGTTTTATTTGAATCCTGATACTAAGGATTGAACCTATTGTAGCTAGTAAGAGTCATGTGGTTGTACTTGAAACAAACTTTACATTGTATTAAGCTCTAACCACCATGGCCACCACCACGGTTGAAACCACCTTCATCGTGGGCATTACGACCACCAGAAGCTCTAGAATAAGAGGAATATTGATTTGTATACACTGTATTGGTGTTAGAGTATAAATTCAAGTTATCATTTTCAATGCAATGCGAAGAACTCATTTGAGTAAGATCCACTTTTGGTGTGAAGGAATTACTCAAAGATTCGAGTTTGGTGTATTTTCAAAGACATAGTTCCTATGTAAGAATGTAACCTTCAGCTTCTTCAACAGTGATGAGTGGTAGACAACTCTCAATTAGAGCAATCATTGAATCAAAATCCCTAGGTAGACCTTCAAGAATCACATTTGTGTTCACGATAGGTAGTAGCATCACAAACCAAAGCAAGCACATCAATAAGCTCTTTGATACAAGAAAGAAAATTAGAAACTAGACTATTGTCAAGCATCGTGTGATAGAGCTCTGATTGGAGTTGTCACGCCTTTGTTCGTGTTTGGTGATGAAAATATGCATGGATCTTGTCCTATACTTGATAAAAGTGTGTCGACCCAAGAACTCGAGCAAACATCGGACTTGAGAGCGTTGATTGAAGCAAAACAAGAAAAAATTTATCTTGTTTTTACCACATTGAGAAAAGAGGATTAACACAATCAAGGTCGTGATCTTCATCAAAGGCATATCTTAGAGGGATTTGAGGATTCACAACGAAGCGATTGAGCCCAAGCATAATAATCATGTCGCCACAACAAAAAGTTCTTCTCATTTAACTTTTTTGTGTTTTGATGTAAAAAAAATTATTATAGGAAACAATGTAGAGGAAATATCTTGATTCATCATAATAGTGTTGAATGGAGTCACACCGGAATTGTTCGTTGGAGTCGTAGCAAAGTTGTTCGCCGGAGTCAAAATCACACCAATGTCAACTAAATATAGTTATAAAGCTAATTAGAGTTGTTTAGTCATGCACGTGCATTATTAAAAATGACAGTGAGTATGTTACAAAAACTGAATAGTATTATTTTCTATAGAAATTTTATTCTTTTATTCCTTAATCCGTCTAGTTTTTATATTTGTAACATTTACAATTTTTATTTAAGATTTATTTATTTAAAATTAAGAGAGTAAGCAAAAATTTATTTATCATTTGTTTAATATTACTATTAAGAAAATATGAAATAATAAATTAAAATAAAATATTCTTATATAAAATTTAAAGTAATATTTAATTTTAATAATACATTTTAATTGTTAATTATTATTCTTAAAAAATTCTGTAGAATTATTAATTTATAGACCCGCTTTTATTGACAATTTGGCATATGTAATGTTGATGTGGCTGTCGGTTCACTACTTCCTAACTTCTTCCTCTTCAGTCTTCACTTCTCAATCTCAACCATTTCCATTTCTTTATTCTTCCCATGTGGTGGCTCTGTCCCCATTTTATTTTTAATTTATTAAACTACCGTATTTATTTTTCTTCTCATTTGGTAAAAGCATAAATGTTCTTTAACACCAACATTCAACTCCACTAGACAAACGGTTACTAACCACTAATGCATTCTTTTAATAATACATTAATAATTCTCGCACATTTCTTTATTACTACCCATTTTATATAGCTACTGCAAGTAGGTTATAAAGTACTAACACGTGGATGTAAGGTTGGAATGTAGGCTTAGGATACATGACTCGGTAAATAAAAACTAAAATATAATTTTTCATCATGATAAATATCAAAATATTTAAAATTTATTCTTATGAAATTTTAAATATGTTTTGTGTGATCGGTAAAGGTGTGATATTTTGATTCGAAATTTGATTTAAGAAATCTCATTCCGCGTGTCAATGTTAATGGATCAACACAAATTTTAATTTATGTGATGGATCTAACATTAAGAAGTGAGATTGGATCTTCTGAATCCAACTCTCCCTTAATAAAAATATATTCAAAATTTTATAAAAATAAATTTAATATTTATTGAGACAAAAAATATATTTTAAAAACTCACTAAATAAATAGTTTATGAATCATCATTGTTCTTTAATCTTTAGAATAAAAAACTAATGAAGAGTTTCAGCTTGATTGATTTTAATTATCATTTTTTTTATAAAAATTTTATTCATAATACATTAAAATATATTAAAAAAATGTATTAGAAAATATGTCCACCCTAAAAATCTATGCCTGCTTCTATAAACTTTACAAGAGAGAAATTTAATGAATGAGGAGGTTGAATATCTAATTGTTTGGTTACTGTTCATTCGGATGACTTTTTTTTTCCTTATTTAATTTTTCATTTCTTAAATATAATAAAAATAAGTTAATTTTTTGAAAATATTTATTCATCTTGATTTAATTTTTTTAGCACTATTCAAACTTTAATATTAAAATTATTATTTTCAACATTTTGTGTTCAATTACAATAAAAATAGAATAAATAATATAAATTATTTTTTATATTATCATTTAATCATATGCATTGATGGAAGATAAGTTTTTTATTTTATTTTTATAACAGTTATTTTTATAATCTACATAATATCTATCGATTTTGTTAAAAAAATTAATTAATTTCTTTTAATGAAGTTTATCCTCCTAATTACATTAAAAAAGTGTAAGTATATGAAGTAAAACCATTTTTTTTCTTAAAAATAAGAATATAAAAAAGAAATATTTCCCTATTTTTTAGGCTAGCCAATATAAATAAGTTTCAAATATACACATAAAAAAAATACAGTTGCAAATTGCGGTGCAGTCAAAGACTTATGGATGACAGAACACAGAGTCGTTGGTTCCATTCCATGCCGCTCTACCTTTACAAAAAAAATACAACATGTGTCATATTCAACTTCAATTATCCAGTTGTTCAGATTCTTCCTTCCCCTGCATAAATCATCATCATTAAAAAAATCAAAAAACACCCTCCAACTCCAAGACCTATTCACACATGTGCTAGTGGAACCAATAACCAAACCCCAACACACACATAACACAAACAACACAGATCAAGTTTCTCATTCCCTAGACAGATCCCAACAACAACATAGACAACACAGAGAATGCACGCAAAGACAGACTCAGAGGTAACAAGCCTCGCCGCGTCTTCCCCCACGCGCTCCCCTCCACGCCGTCCTCTCTACTATGTTCAGTCTCCCTCACGAGACTCTCACGACGGCGAGAAAACCGCAACGACGTCGTTTCACTCAACGCCCGTTCTCAGCCCCTCTGCCTCTCCTCCTCACTCGCGCCACTCCTCCTCCACGCGCTTCTCCAAGAAAGACCATAGCCACAGCCTCAAGCCGTGGAAGCAAATCGATGTTATTGAAGAAGAAGGGCTTCTTCAAGGGGATGATCACCATAACGGGCTTCCACGTCGGTGCTACTTTCTCGCGTTCGTTGTTGGGTTTTTGGTTCTCTTCTCCTTCTTCTCGCTTATCCTTTGGGGGGCTAGTAGGCCCATGAAGCCCAAGATCAACATCAAGGTACCTCTTTTTTCTTTTTTATCTTTAGTTATGTGTTTTTGGTTTGTGCTTTTCAGGGTGGGAAGTGAGGTGGGGCTTGATCAAGTTTGAGTTTTTAGGATGGAATCTAGGAGGGTTGTGTTTGAGTTTTCATTTTTTTTTTCGGTGAAATATGAACTGGTGGCTTGGTTGGTTTTTCAATTTTGGGATGAAATATGAAGTGGGTTCTGATCAATTTTGCGTTTTTAGGATGAAATCTGAACTGAGTCTTGATCGATTTTTCGTTTTTCTAATGAGATATGAACTGGGTCTTGATCAATTTCGAATTTTTAGGATGAAATCTGAACTTGGTTTTGATTTATTTTTTTCATTTCTAGATTGAAATTATGAAGTTGGTCTTGATCAATTTTGTGCTTTTAGGATGAAATCTGAACTGTGTTAATAACGTTTTAATCTTACAACGAAATATGAGCTGGGTTTTGATAGTTTTGTAATTTCAGATTGAAATATGAACTGGGTCTTAGATCAATTTCGTGTTTATGAAATGAAATCTGAAGTGGGCCTAGTTCGATTTGTCATTTTTGGAATGAAATGTGCACTTGCTCTTGATTAATTTCATGTTCTTTTTAGGATGAAGTCTGAAGTGGGTCTCCTTGATGAGTGATTTTGATTTTTTTATGGGCATTTTGCAGAGCATAAAGTTTGATCATGTTAGGGTCCAAGCAGGTTCGGATGCAACAGGGGTAGCCACCGATATGATTACATTGAATTCCACTTTGAAATTCGCATACCGCAACACAGGCACATTTTTTGGGGTCCATGTCACATCCACACCCGTGGAACTGTCCTATTCAGACATTGTAATTGCTTCGGGAAATGTAAGATACATGAACAACACAACACATCCTAGTGTATAGTAGAGTATAATACGTACATGTTTGATGTTTCACTTTTTTCTAACGTTGGAAACGGTTGTTGCAGATGAAGAAGTTTTATCAATCTAGGAGGAGCCAAAGGTTGGTGAGTGTAGCAGTGATGGGTAACAAGATCCCTCTATATGGAAGTGGTGCTAGCCTAAGTAGCACAACGGGTGTGCCCACTGTGCCTGTGCTATTGAACCTCAACTTTGTGCTACGATCTAGGGCTTATGTGCTTGGGAAATTGGTGAAGCCTAAATACTACAAAACCATTCAATGTTCCATAACTTTGGATCCAAAAAAGCTCAATGCTGCGATTTCCCTCAAGAAATCTTGCACATATGATTGATACATGTGACGGAGAGCAAGTGGGAATTATTTGAAAAATAATAATAATAATAAAAATATTGTTTTATGATTAATGTGTTCTTTTGATGTGAGGAAAGAAATGGTACAGCCAGAGAGCAGTGTGCCAAGGACGCGTTTTTGGGACTGCTTGGGCTGCCCAAATTGCCTCAAATTGCGGTAAGACAAAGACATGCATGTTGGGTTCGGTAGAGAAATGTAATCTTGTGATTGATCATTTCATGAAGACATTTTTTTGGGTTGATTATTTGTCCGATTTTAATTTATTAATTGTAAAAGTGACAGGTAATTTGAATTCATTCAATCTCAGTGTTGTAATTGCATCTTTCTCCATGTAATTATGGTGTAATTATAGCCATATAAATTTCGCTTTTTGATTGAGTTGTTTCTATCTGTTAGGTAAGGTCCATGGTGAGAGTGCATGTTCAGGATCAGGTCAACGGGTCATGAATTGATTTCATTCACTATGTTTTTCAAAATTAACATTATTCTTACGTTAATTTGTAGGAAAAAAAAATGGATGATTTTGCCCAACAAATGTACTAGTAGCTTTTAAAAGGTGTACCACTAGTCCACTAACACCAAATAGCACCACAAAATTCTAGCAGTTCAATTTCCAAAATGCTCAATCTTAATCATGCAGGGACTTAGGTTTCACTTGTATATGAAGCATTCGTTTCATTCCACTTGTCCTAAACTGGCAATACATAAAACCTTTAACAAATAGCAAAAATGATAGAGTTCATTAAAGTGTTCACTTTTTTTATGCATTTGGTTTAGTAGGTAACTTTGTGATGATAAGGTAAAGGTACATACCCATCCAAAACAGCGCATTGGCACCCATGGACGATCGTTGGAAATGTTACTAGAGAATCTTGCCTAGGCAAATGTAAAGTTGGCGCTTTCTTTATTTAAAATTCCAATTGATCTGATCTCGAAAAAGGAACAAGGAGTAAAGTTACAAAACATGTTGTAATTTACATTTTAGCATAAGACGAATTCTAACCTATATTCATGTTCTTTATACATCACAACAAGACATGTTCAAGATAGATAAATAAGACTATTATGATGAATAAAAAATTTTCTTTTATTATTTAACATAATCACATATTTAAAACTTACATTTGAGATAACTAACTATCTCATATTAAATTATTTACACGTATGTTTGAAGTATCTATACAAATATGAGCAATGTTAAGTGCGCATCCTCTAACGTACTCTCCATTGTTGATTAAAATTTATTAAAAAACAATAAAATATGAATCTTACTTAGTTAATGACCTCACTCATGATTTTATAGTTTTTCATAAATTTTAATCTATAAGAAAAAGTATTTGTAAGGAATGTATTACTATCATTTCTCATATTCATATTCTTATACTACTAGTTAAGGAATATTTTTTATTATTAAAAATGATATGAATGCAGTCTCACTATATTTTTTAAGATTTTAATGATAATATAAAAAAATTAGCAATACAAAATTATTGTTGGTATGAATTTTAAGATAATTATTATTAAAATTAACAAATTTACTGTACATAATACATTATAACCGTGAAGGAAAAATGTTTTACACCCTTAATGCATAAAATATTTTCTATTTTTTTGAAAGTTATTTTCAGTAAAAACTTGTTATTTATTATTCGTTAATCAATGTCGATCGACTGTAAAAAGAAAAATCAATGTCCTTAATGCAAATTAAAGAATTTAAAAGCGACAAAATGCTAACAGGAATTAATATGGAGCAAACGGAGTAAATATGTAGAATTTCATGTGACGGTATATAGAGACGCAGTTCGTATAATGAGGGATTTGACAACAAATAGAACTCTCATTCCATTTGATAAAAGAAGTGTTAATTACTCTTGATTAGCCTAATTCAAACACTTTTTTAGATTTTATAGTTTATATTGTTTAAACAAACAATGACAAATTAAAATGTATGTGTATAAACGAAAAAAAATGTATAAACAAACAAGTCGGTGGAGGAATCCTTGATTGCTCTGAAAGTGAAAAAGGTTACTTGGGAACATGCTTTGTCGATGCATGTGTCCTTTTCAACACAAAGAGAGAGTGTTTGTTCCCCAATCTATGAATAAAAAAAAGAAAAACATCAATCTCTTTGCTCCATGGAAGTGATGAAGTAGTATTTAGATGGTAGAGGAAAAATAAACTTCGGTTTGAAATGTTATTTAGGAATTTTTATAGTAAAGACAATTGTTATTTTAACTTTTTATAAATAACAAATTATTAACATTTGAATCAGTTTATAAAATTGATATGTGTATTAAGTGTGCAACAAATCATGATATAGTCTACTAAATAAAGTGTATTTTAAGACCAATAAGTATGGCATATGGGTTTAATTAAGTATGATAACTGATAAGACAATGCTGAAGAATCTGATAAGACAATTGTCTTTCACATTGCATAAACTAAGTAAAGGGTATTAGAGAAGATTTCCTTAAGCACCAAGTCCTTATCCAAAACGAAGCACGTAACAGGATGAATTTTCAATAAATATGTCTCATTCTCTAGCTTAGAATAGAAATTTCCACACGTAAAAACTAAGAAACAAAAGGATGTAACTGCCGGAGGAAAAATAAAACTTTTGTATAGGAGATCCGAAGTACTGTAACATGTAATAGAAAAAACATGAAAGTTGAAGAACAAACTTTGTCTCCAACAACTAGAAATATTCCTACAAAATCTATGCTACTTTCGGCTAAAGAATTTATGAGCAATAATTTTACTAACATTCCTTCATTCTTTAAGAGTTCAAAATCCTGTATTTAAGTTCATTTTTCATTATTTTTTTAAAGGTACATTTTCCATTTTTTTGGTACACTACATTTTTCATTCTTTATTATCTATTACTAAGATTTCATTGTTAGGATAACATTTTTTCCTTCTTAGCGTATCTTGATAATTCTCTCTTTACAACTTTATTCGATTTGGATAAAATCGAGTGGTTGCTTGTGTCTTGAGTATAACATTTGGACATAGTTTTAAAAATAGGTTTGAACCAATTGGTCAGACCGGAAATTGGTAGTCTAACTAATCCAAGCCTTATGTTGGATCGGATATGTTATTAACCTTGTGTGACCCGGTATGAATTAGACCGAAAATTAGTCAATTTTCTGACTCAACCTGCTTTTGTATGATGTATGTTGTGTGCTGCCCAAGATGACAATCTAGTGACCATGAAGCTACGGACTCAACAACTTACCACTAAGCTATCTCAATTTGTTGTTATATATGCGCCTAATATATATATATATATCCGTTTTGGTCTATCCTATCATCTTTCAGCAAAAATGGGTCAGGGGATTAATGTAACTTTAGTTAAGGGATATATAAATATTAGAAGTTGTACATGACTAAGGGATTACCAAAAGTCATATGTATCTACATTATTCAATAGCCCACACCAAAGTTTATTAGTTGGAAGACATGCATCAATGTACCTAAGCACTGATTCTGAATCTGGGAGCTCTCTAGAATACTTGAAGTATTTCAAAATAAGGGAATTTGAAGAAGACAACAAATTCTGATCAAGAACAAACAACCAGAAGATTGAGGATTAAAGCATGATGCACTAAAATAACCATAACATTTACAAAAGACATAATGTAGACTAATCTTTAGAAGATTTCCTATGACTCATCCGAATAAGTCATGATGATCCACTAAGACCACATAATTAAGCACACAACGGATACATTTCAAATTTAAAATGCATAAGCTATCAATCGCGGTGAAAAAAAAAGAAGTAAAGATGAACGAAACAACTTGAGAAGAATCTGAAGTTACAAAAGACTTTTATAGGAGAAGCAAAGAGTTGAACTACTAGTTGTATGAACATGGACAACTCATACTGCATTTGAAGTTTCAAATTCTACCTCCAACGATCATAAACAACGTGTTGCAAAAGCTCTATATATGGATGCAAATTCAAATGTGCAACTTGAAAAGAAGAAGTGCCAAATTGAGAGGGTAAGGTAAAAAAAAAAGTGTTAATCTAGAATACATCAATTAGAAGAATACCCTTTAGCCAAAATACTCCAGGTTAGAGACAAATCTAAAAGAGTGTATGTAAACACCTTTATATAAGAAATTTCAGTAAAAGATTTCCCAAAAAGTGTAGTGTTTATAATTCCCTAATGATAGAGGGAAGAACTCAAAAGAGTAATAAGGAAATTACTACTTTTGAAGTTGTGAGTGAACACAACAGGTGTTGTGTGAGTCTAGTAGTAATTGCTACTAAGGATGTGAAGCTTGTAGAGACTTTTTGAACGAATACTTTAGTGAAGCCTAAATAGACTTTTTGAAAGAATACTTGAAAGAGTCAACAAAGGCTTAGATAATACTGAGTGAAACTTGCAGACTAGTTTTAGTGTTGCCTGCAAAGTCAAGCAAAGAATATTGAGTGGAACTTGCACATGTTTAAAATACTAGATGTAGAATCCCGTGAAGGCTTTAGAAGAAAGACTACCGTACTTGTGTACTTGTTCTTAGAGAAGGAAGCCTATAGGTGTAGGTACTAGATATAGCCCAGATTGAGGTGAACTAGTATAATTACTTCGTGTGTTGTATCTGTCTTTACTATTTCTCATTTATTTTTAGTTGATGTATACTTGTCTTTAGTTTTGAAAAACCTTGTTTTACAAAAGCCTAACTCTGATATTTTATCTAAAGGTTATACAAAATAGTTGTGAAGTTTAGAAGCAACATCTACCTTGTATCAAAAAAGTGAAAACCAGAATCTATTAGAAAATGGAAGTTGTGATCTTAAAGGTAACTTTTAATGCAATATCTTAAACTTTTAACTTAGAGTTTATACATTACATTATCATTTTATACAAGTGTCAGACCCTAATTTCATCCAGAGACTATCATTCACTGATGTTTTGATTCTCGCTAGCCGAATTACAGTGTTCGACACTAGTTATCGCATAAAGCAGAGGATCACTCAGTGTTACGAAGTCAAGGCGCTGCCGAATCGCGACTGTGATCAATCTCTACATCGTTCCTTGTTCGGTGTTCTTCGTGCGACCGTCGATTAGTTTTGTTTTTTTTAGGATTGAATGTGATCTATGTACCCTTAGGGGTCCCCCTTGTTATTATGCGCACATCCATCTTCTTCATCTATCATCAGCGATCTCATTTTCCTTTGTAAAGTTCAATGTTAACCAATCACTAGTGTTGTAAAGTTGTCTTTAAAAAGATTGAAAGTTAATAAACAAAACCAAGATAAAACCAACTCATAACTAACTTCTTTTTATCAAATATCACTAGAGATCATTTCAAGGTCCAACGCCTTAACGATTCTCTCCGCTTTTTAAATTTAAAATATCGTTTTAAGGTCCAATGTCTTAAACGACTTTTTGTTTGCAATTAAAATGAATCTTTCAAAAATATAAAAATCAATTTAACACACAAACATTCAGATTTAAAGAACTACGCAGGTCTGAATTCCTCATCGCACTTAAGGATACGTATGAGCAAGGGCAACACCTTTGTTGACCCCAAAAAATAAAAAAAAAATATAAAAGGGAAAATAAATAATATTGAAGTCATGTTTTTGCACACTCGATTAAAGGTTATCGTCCCTTGTGATGGGCGTGTGGGGTGCTAATACCTTCCCTATGCGTAAACAACTCCTGAACCCTTCTTTTCAAAATTCGCAGACCTCTTTTGGATTTTCCTAAGGTTTTCCTCAAATAAACATTGGTGGCGACTCCCACGCGTTTTCCTTTTTGGAAGACGCACCTTTGGGAAGAAGAAGACAAACACACAAGAGTTTTATACTAGTTCGACAACAACCCGTGCATACATCCAGTCTCCAAGCGACCTGTGGTCCTTGAGATTTCTTTTCAACCTTGTAAATTCCTTTACAAAGAAAGATCCACAAGGGATGTACCCTCCCTTGTTCTCTTTGAACAACCTAGTGGATGTACCCTCCACTAGAACTGATCCACAAGAGATGTATCCTTTCTTGTTCTCAGTCACAACAACCCAAGTAGATGTACCCTCTACTTGTACGACAAAGGATGTATCCTCCAATGTGTTAAGACAAAGTTCTCAGGCGGTTAATCCTTTGAAACTTTGTGAATGGGGAAACAAAAGAATTCTCAGGCGGTTAGTCCTTTGAAATCTTTTGTTTATGGGAAAGGGAAGAATCAAAAGAATTCTCAGACTGTGTCGTTTTGAATTCTTTGACAAGGGAGAAGGGAGACACAAAAGAATTCAGGCAGTTAGTCCTTTGTTCTTTTGGAAAAGGGAGAAGAGAGACGCAAAAAGAATTCAGGCGGTTAGTCCTTGGCAAATTCTTTTTGGCAAAGGGAGAAGGGAATGAAAAAGATAAATAACACAAGTTTTTGAGCAAAGAACTTTTCTTGGAAGAGAAAGTTTTGAACAAAAACTTTTAGAAGGATGAAGAGAAATGAAACCAGAAAGTTTTGTTAAAAGAAATGAAAAAAGATGTTGAAAGATAGATTGAAAGATAGAATGATTGAAAGAAATGATGGATCAATGAAAAATGTTTCATGCCAAGGTCACGTATTTATAATTTCTTGATGACTCAAGTCAAAACTTGTAGCTCTTGGCAATTCCTTTAAAACTAATTACTTAAAAAGTTATGACTTTTGAAAGAATATTCAAAAACAAGTCACTTGAAGAATTGTGACTTTTGAAAATGAATTTTTCAAAAATAGTCACTGGTAATCGATTACCATTAAGGTGTAATCGATTACACATCAACAGATGTGACTCTTCATTTTGAATTTTGAAAATCTTAACGTTTTAAAAACACTGGTAATCGATTACATGATTATGGTAATCGATTACAACTTTGTAAATCAATTTGAAAAACAATGCTGGCTACTGGTAATCGATTACTACCTTCTGGTAATCGATTACCAGAGAGTAAAACTCTTTGGTAAAAGATTTGTGAAAACTTCATGTGCTACTCAATGTTTTGAAAAACTTTTTAATACTTATCTTGATTGAGTCTTCTCTCTAGTCTTGAATCTTGATCTTGATTATTCCTGATTCTTGATTCTTGAAACTTGATTCTTGAATCTTTGCTTGAAACTTTGCTTAACTCTTGATTCTTTGGCATCATCAAAATAACCTTGGAAGGCATTGCTTCCGCAGATATCACCAACACCAATGAGAGAGAAAAGAAAGAAACTCTATTTATATTTGAATATTGATATGTTAATTATGAATAAGTCTGTGTGTGTGAATTGAAAAATTTGTAGTTCAATTGTGCTCTTTGATTTTTTGTTTTATCCTAAACCCAAAATTTACATTCATTGACGGATTAATGTCTCAATATTGAGTGATCAATGAGTTTATAATAATTATGTGATTAATACATTTGTAATTATGAAGCTTCCTAATGCCATCTCCATATGGCAACAACATTAGTGTAGATGCCATTTCGTTACATTGGTCAGGGGAGCCATAAAGGAATAAACTTGTGTCAATGATGGTGGTAGCCGATTTTAGCTTGTGATTATTGTTTATGGTTTTTGAAAGAGAAACAAGATTGACATGTGTTCATACCCCTTTCGATTTATAATTTCATCCTTGTGATTAATCCAATACTTCACATTAATACTAAATAGAGGATGAAAGATAAAATGTACAATAGAGGATTGGGGTGAATCTCAAAGTATCAAACATAAAAAGAATAGGACCGATAATCATCCATCCCAAATTGAGTTGGATTCAGGTTTAAGAAGATAAAGATAAGACGAAGAAAAAAGGTAGAGAGAATAATAAATTTAAAAATGTGAATAGACTAAGAAAAAAAGTAGAGAGAATAATAAATTTAATGTGTTCATAATTTTCTTAAATTATTGAAAATTTTTAATTAATTCAAAAGTAATTTTCAGAAGTAATTCAGGGAATTGTTCACATTTTATTAGTTATAACTAAAAAGTGTAGTTTTGTTGGATCCAATCTATTCTTTGAAATAAACAACTCGCACACACTCACTTTCCAAAAAAGAAAAAAAACCAACACACCTGACACTACACTAAAATTTATTGAATTTGTTGCTAAATATCGATATTAGACCTGAAACTTTTGACGGATGGCCAGTGGCCCAAACAAAGGAAAGAATCAGAGTGAATCAAGATAAATGTAAAATATCAAACCTAACTAATAAGAAAACTAAATTATATTTCTAATTATATATTTTTAAATTCTCAATGAATGTGAAATTCTATTTCTATTTGTATTACTTTGGTTAAATATAAATAAAATAAAATAAATTGAAAATTCAATTGCTATTTCCAATTATTTTATTTTCCATTTTTTTTTCTATCTTATTAAAAAAAGAAAAAAAAATTCTTGCACAAGTAATAAAAAAATATTTATTATATTATTCTTTATTTTTTTATCTAAAATTATTAATAAAGATAGTTATTCCATTTGACTTATATATTTACTAGTCCTAATTTATCCATTAATTATTTTTTAAAATCATTCAACCTAATATTTTTTCAACATGATATTTATTATCAATAATTATTAATAAAGATAACTATCTCATTTATTATTTTTAATTTATCCTTCAACTACTTTTAAAAATAAACCAAGTAATAACTTTTTAACATGATATTTATCTATAATTATTAAAAAATATAATTATCTCATTTGGTGGAGTTTTATTATTCCTAATTTATCTTTCATCTACTTTTAAAAATTACTCATAATCATAACTAATTATTATCTAATAACTTTTTAACATGATAATTATTATAATTATATCTAACTAATAAAATAAAAAAGACAGTTAAGGCAGAAGATACGGGTTGCCGGTTTTTCAATTAGTCTTTCATAAATTATATATAACTAATGCATGCAACTTTATGTATCTTCATCATTGTCCAAAGCGTTTCACCAACACCAAGCTGTTACCGAAACCACATCCACGCTCTCTCTCTCTCTCTCTGCAAGTCTTCTCCTCTCTCTCTCTCTCTCTGCAATCTTTATCTCTATATCTTTCTGAAATGTTTATTCATTTATTTAATAAACTATATAGGTATATGAATAATAATTGAATATATATTCTGCAATTGAAGCTTTTGAGGTTCAATTCGACTATGGTGGGAGTGGTGCACCCTCAACAATTCATCAAATTGAAGCCTTTTCAGTTCTGATTCATCTGGGTCTCGCGATTGCTCGGTGTTGATTTAGTATTTTAGGGTTTCTAATTTAGGAGCTCCATAGAAGCTTTGTACTCTGTCTATGTTCTCTTTTGCAATGAAATGCTTCTAGGTGGCCAAAGTTCATAGCTTTGAACGTTCCCCCCAAATAGTGTACAATCGACAATTATCATGGCGTTGCTATTGTTTTCTTTTTCATTTTTTCCTCTTCCTGTACTATCGTCTTGTTTTTATTTGATTTCGTAAGAAAAAAATTTGAAAAATATCATCAATAATTTGACAACTCTCACAGCTGCTCCCTATCGTTGAAAAAAGAAGATATTATACTAAAAAAAGAAAAGATATTATACTAAAAAATAAAGAAAAAAAACTTTGTCAATTGTTTGTTCATGGGGATCCCTGGATTGAGCAATCAGAATAATGGGCAGCAAAGATTAGGCATAACTGAGCCCATTTCATTGGCTGGACCAACTGATGATGATGCGATCAAGACGCTTGAACTTGAGAAGGTTCTGTTTGAACTTAATTGTGAATTCATATATGTATAATTTGGAGCTTTTTCAAGTGTTACTTTATGCTGATTCTGGAATCTGGGTGTTCAGTACTTGCAAGGTGTTGGATTGTACGAGAGTCAGGAGGAGGCTGTAGTAAGGGAGGAAGTGCTTGGCAGGCTGGACCAGGTAGAATTTGTTTATGTTTAATGCAATTTCGCTTCATAACGCCTTGGAAATGTAGTCCTAGGACCGGGAGAGCCTCCCATCACCCTAAACTTTTGTCCACCAAAAAATAAAATACTTGGAATTGTAGTATACATCCTTATGAATATTTTTGTTTTGATTGTGCTGCTGTGATATGAATTAGATTGTGAAGATTTGGGTTAAGAACATCAGCCGGGCAAAGGGGTTCAATGAACAACTGGTGCATGAAGCAAACGCCAAGATTTTCACCTCCGGCTCTTATCGGTTAGGGGTATGGGGCTATTCTTATCTTCCTATCTTTCTCATTTGTGCATGTACAAACTTTAAGTTTGCCCTGCATATTTTTATTGTATCCAAGCATATAACCGCCTACTGGAGAAAGCATGTATCATGGAGAGTTAGGATAGCATTGTCTTCATATGGCATGTTACTTCTTTAATGATATCTTCTTTTCTGTGGTTACATCTGATAAAACCTCGTAATGTTCAAAATAGTAGATTTTTTTCAAACATATGCAGTTGTGTAATGTAATCAAATCATGCTATATGAACTTGGTGATATGCGGTTGAGGATTTTATGTAATTTATGTGACACTATATGGTTGATATTTTTGATATATTTTAGGTTTGTAGTTTGGCCAGAGAATAAGTGCATGAATTGTTGGCTTTGTTATGGTATCCTTTTCCTGAATAGTGGAGACTGTTTTATTTCAGTATTGGGTTTTAGTTTGTTGGGATGACCTGCCTATCTTGTTTTGTTATTGTTACAAATGCTTTGGGATTGTGAATTAAAGAAAAATGATACATTCATTAGCCCTTTATATATTTAACAATCATTATATGTTGTATAGAAACTTTTGAGAGAAACCACTAGCTTTGACCTATGATGAATGCGATTTTAGGGACTGCTGGGGAGAAAAACAATAGGAGAGGAAGAATAATTCTTGTATGTTATTCAGGAATAAAAGATTTACATATATAGGCAAGACTGCCAATTACATAATAAATGAAGAAAGGAAAGTAAATAAAAAGGGATCAGATCAAATCAGAGAGATTTGATTTTGACCCAAAATAATAATCAAATCAGATCAAATTAAAATAATCTAATCTTGATCCTAATTATTCAATCTTATAGAAAATTAATTCCAAAAATAAACATCCAACTGTCTAATTAATTCTTAATATAGACATACAGCTGTCAACACCCCCCTCAAGTTGGTGCATAGATGTCCAACATGTCCAACTTGCTTACAAGAAATTCAAAGTTGGGCCTACACAATCCTTTTGTAAGAATGTCAGCAACTTGCTGTGAAAAAGGAACAAAAGGCATGCAAATTAGGCCGGTGTCCACCTTCTCCTTTATGAAATGTCTATCAATTTCAACATGCTTTGTTCGGTCATGTTGAACAGGGTTCTGGGAGATACTGATTGCAGCCTTGTTATCACAATACAATTTCATTGGAAGAGTCATAGGAAGCTGCAATTCTTCTAGAATCCTTTTAAGCCATAAAATCTCACAAACACCTTGGGCCATTGCCCTATTCTCAGCCTCGGCACTGCTCCTGGCCACAACATCTAGTTTTTTGCCCCTCCAAGTAACCAAGTTCCCCAAACAAATGTGCAGTAACCGGATGTTGATTTCCGATTAGTAATAGATCTTGCCCAGTCTGCATCTGTGAATACTTCAATAGCTTGCTGTCCAATTTTTTTGAAAAACAATCCTTTGCCTGGAGTACTTTTAAGATACCTTAGAATTCGGTGGACAACCTCCAAATGTTCTTCGTGTGGTGATTGCATGAATCGGCTCACTAAACTGACTGCAAAGGTTATATCTGGACGGGTATGGGATAGATAAATTAACCTCCCCACTAATCTCTGATATCGGGTTGTGTCTACAGGGTCTCCTTTGCCTTCACTCCGAAGTTTCTGGTTGGGGTCTATTGGAGTATTTGCTGGCCTACAACCCATCATCCCAGTTTCTTTGAGTAGGTCCAGAATATACTTTTGTTGAGACACCACAATCCCCTTTTTTGATCTTGCAACCTCCATTCCCAAAAAATATTTTAGGGATCCAAGGTCTTTAATCTCAAATTCACCTGCAAGAGATGCCTTCAAATTATTTATTTCTATATAATCATCCCTGGTAATTACAATATCATCCACGTTGACAATTAGTACAACCATCTTTCCTTCAGAAGAGTGTTTCACAAACATGGTGTGATCACTCTGACATTGAGAATATCCCAGCTTCTTAATAAGCTGGGCAAATCTCTCAAACCATGCTCTAGGCAACTGTTTCAAGCCATAGAGAGACTTTTGAAGCTTGCAAATCTTTTGATTGAACTGAGATTCAAAACCAGGAGGTGAGTCCATGTAGACTTCCTCCTCTAAGTCCCCATTTAAAAAGACATTCTTTAGGTGAGTCCATGTAGACTTCCTCCTCTAAGTCCCCATTTAAAAAGACATTCTTTACATCAAGTTGTTGTAATGGCCAATCTAAATTTGCAGCCAATGATAAGAGGACTCTAATGGTGTTAAGTTTTGTAACAGGAGCAAAAGTTTCTGAGTAATCAATACCATAGGTTTGGGTGAAGCCTTTGGCAACTAGCCTGGCCTTGTACCTCTCAATAGACCCATCTGCGTTATACTTGATAGTAAACATCCATTTGCATCCCACGGTTGTTTTTCCTCTTGGTAGGTCCACCACTTTCCAAGTCTGATTTTTTCTAGAGCTCTCATCTCCTCCAAGACAGCTTCCTTCCACTTAGGAACCCTTAGAGCTTCTTGTATATCTCTTGGTATTTCTATTTTTGTCACTTCACAAGTAAAAGCTCTAAAGGTAGGAGACAATTTTTCAAAGATATAAAATTAGATATAGGATGTTTTGTACAGGACCTTACACCTTTTCTAACAGCAATAGGAAGGTCAGAATTGTCAAAAATAGGTTCAACAAGGTCAGGAACAGTAAGAACAGATTCAGATTCTATAGTATTTTGAATGGGTTGAACAAAACTAGAAAGATTCTTACCTGATAGATCCTCAGATGACTGGCAGTTTCGAGAATCATTTGGTTCTATTCTTTGAGGTCTTTTTTTCCTTAAGTAAACACGGTCAAAGAGTTGAATACCTTTGTTACCAACTCTAATTGTCTCATTTTCAACTTCTGGTTTTGACAATACAGTTTCTGAAATATCATTTTCATAGCTGTCTTGACTTGTCTGGTTTGATTCACCCAAATTTTTTGCTTTTCCAATGTCTGCCTCTTCTAAATTTTCCAAAAAATCCAAACTGTATGAGAAATCTAAATTTTGTGTTTGAAAATATTGAACATCTTCCTCTTGTCTCCCCCCCTGAAGATGATCACTAAAAAAAGGAGTTTTTTCAAAAAAGGTAACATTCATAGTAACAAAGGTTTTCTTGGAAGTGGGATCAAAACATTTGTATTCCTTTTGGTTGGGAGCATAGTCAACAAAAACACATTTTTTTGCTCTAGGCTCAATTTTCCCTTGGTTTGGTTCATGAATATGTACAAAAACAGTGCACCCAAATATTTTAAGAGGTAGAGTACACGAGAGCCTGTTATTTGGAAAAGCACTTGTGAAAACATCTAATGGAGTTCTGAAATTCAAGATTTTGCTAGGCATTCTATTTATCAAATATGTTCCAGTGAGAATTGCTTCACCCCAAAGATATTTTGGTGCCTTATTTTGAAACGATAATGCCCTAGCTACTTCAAGAAGGTGTCTATTTTTCCGTTCAGCCACTCCATTTTGTTGTGGAGTGTCAACACAAGAGCTTTGATGAATTATGCCATTTTCAAGAAAGAACTTGCTTAAGTGCTTGTTAAAATATTCCCTTCCATTGTCACTACGGAAAACTTTTATTTTCACTTGAAATTGTGTTTGTATCATTTGAAAAAAAAGTTTTGAATATGCTTTCAACCTCAGATTTTGTTTTCATCAAGTAAACCCATGTTATCCGAGTATGATCATCTATGAAGTTTATAAACCATCTTTTTTCATTTGATGTAGGGTCCCGACAAGGTCTCCAAACGTCACTATGAATTAAGGTGAATGGACTAGATTGTTTATAATCCTTAGGGGAATAAGAGGAACGATGATGTTTTGCAAATTAACAAATTTCACAAGAAAACAAATTTGGATTTTTATTTTTAAAGAGGTCAGGAAATAAATGCTTCAAATACAAAAAATTGGGGTGACCTAGCTGATAATGCCATAGCATTATTTCTTCATCTTCATAAATCAGAATTGAATTGAGACAATTTTTCTGGAGTTTCTCCTTAGGACCAGACTCATCTTCAAAGAGATAGAGACCATCAACCTCTTTAGAACTGCCAATCATCCTCCCCGAAGTCAACTGAAATTTACATGTAGAGGAATCAAAAATAGCCAAACAATTTAAGTCCTGTGTTAATTTACTTATAGACAACAAATTACATGATAAATTTGGAACATGAAGGACATTGTGAAGGGTTAAAGTTTTAGATACAAGAATAGAACCAACACTGGCTATATTAGAAAAGGTACCATCAACTATTTTGACCTTTTTGTGACCTGCACAAGGACTATATGTGGAAAACAATTTTGAACAGTTTGTCATATGGTCAGAGGCTCCAGAATCGATGATCCATGGAGCTTTGGAATCAGGTTTGGAACTAAGGAGAGAAGCAGAGAAAGAGATACCTTTTTGAGCCAAAGGAGAGGATGGAGTCACTGACATTTTTGTGGTAAAGAGTTTATATAGGTGCTCTAGTTGTTCCTTAGTGAACGGAGATGACTTGGAGTTTCCTTTTTGTTCCACACTTTCAGCATTTGAGGTTTGGAAAGCCCGACCCTCTCTAGTTGGTTTCTTTTTTGAGTTGGGTGGTTTTCCATGGAGTTTCCAGCAGGTTTCCTTAGTGTGCCATGGTCTTCTACAATGATCACACCAAGGTCGCTTCTTTTTTTCTCCTTCTGGTTCGTGTCCCCTTGCAACCAGGGCTGAACTTTCAGCTTCTTGCATCCTTGTACTATTAGAGTTTCACAACATGATTTTCCTCTTGGATTCCTCCCTCCTAACTTCAGAGAACACTTCTCGCATTGACGGCAGTGGTTTTCTGCCCAAAATTTCATTCAGTTCTTGGTTTAAGCCTGTTAAAAAGATGTAAACTCTATCATTCTCTTCTCTCTTCTTGACCTGGTTGCATCATTGGGATTTTCCCAATCATTCTCATAGCACTGGTCCAGCTCCTGCTAGAGAGTAACCATGAGATTGTAAGAGGTTGTGACATCCTTGTCTCCTTGTTTGGACTGCCACAGTTGAGTCTTAAGTTCATAAATCTGAGAAGAGTTTTCTAGATCAGAATAGCAATCGCGGACGGCCTCCCACACATCTTTCGCAGTTGGGAGGAATAAGTATGGCTTCCCAATGGAAGAGTCCATTGAGTTGATCAGCCATGCGATGATTAGTGAATTTTCTGACTTCCATCTTGGGAGAGAGGGGTCGGTTACTCCTGGTTGAGAGGTGTCTCGTGTCAGGTAGCCCAACTTTCCCTTGCCATCAAGGGCCAGTTTCACGGATTGAGCCCATTCAACATAATTTTTACCTTTCAACTTTTGAATCACAAGCTGTAAATTGGTACCCATGGACAGAGAATCAGATATGTTAGGGGATGATACAATTTCATTACCACCAGAATTCGTAGAAGTGGTTGAGGAATTTTCTCCAGTCGCAACGTTTTTTTCCATGGCTGGATACCACAAGATCAGAGCCGAAAGATTTACATATATAGGCAAGGCTGCCAATTACATAATAAATGCATAAAGGAAAGTAAATAAAAAGGGATAAGATTAAATCAGAGAGATTTGATTCTGACCCAAAATGATAATCAAATCAGATCAAATCAAAATAATCTGATCTTGATCCTAATTATTCAATCTTCTAGAAAATTAATTCCAAAAATAAACATCCAGCTGTCTAATTAATTCTTAATATAGACATACAGCTGTCAACATGAAGCAAAAACAAGAATCTGTCACTCAGGAGATATAATTGCTGAAATTTTATTTAAGTCTCTAGCAGTAACTCCAGCCAAAGATGCCAAAACCAGAAAACAGGCACTTTTGCACAGTTCCATTGATCTATTTTCATCTGTTTCTGAAACCTTCATAATGGAACAATATGAAATTAGGACCAAAACTGAGATCAATGGTTATGCAATCCAATATATATTACCATATTTTTCCATTGTGTTTATTGTTTTACTGAATTTTTCACTCCAAATCTTGTAGGTGCATGGCCCTGGAGCTGATATAGATACTCTTTGTGTGGGACCTAGACATGCATCCAGAGATGTATGGTAATTCTTGCCATTTTATTTTTTAAATATGGGTTTTCAGGTCATATCTCCTATCAGCCAAAGTTGTTATTGAATGTGCCTCAGGAAGATTTCTTTGGTGGGCTACAGAAGATGCTATCTGAGATGCAAGAAGTAACAGAATTGCACCCTGTGCCTGATGCTCATGTCCCTGTGGTGAAATTCAAGTTTAATGGAGTTTCTGTTGATCTCCTGTATGCAAGATTAGCGTTGTGGGTTATTCCTGAAGTAAGCGATTTGTATTTTATGCAAAAACAAATAACTTTGTTTTAGATACAATTCTTGTTCCTTTAGTTCCTGTTAAAAATGTCCTCTCTCCATATCTCCTTTCCTGTAGTTGTGGATATATGGTTTTTTAGACAATTTGACACCATTCTGATTTGAAGATATTATATGAGAGATGTTTGGAGTTTTAAATGACATTTTGATAGCCATCCTATTATGCTCCCTGAACTGTTACTGGGTTAAAGATTAGTAGGTTTTTCATTGGTATTAGAGAAGCAGTTTTTGACTCAATCATAGAACATTTAGGGTGGGTCTGCTGATTGTGTTTATGTTTTTTAGTGTGTAAAAACTATTTTATAAAACAGTTTTTTAAAATCTAATTTTTAGAGAGAAGTAGGGGAAGTAGATGTGAGGTTGCAAGGACAAGGAGCAACATGAGTGATAGAAAACTTAGTAAAAAACCAAAACAACTTAGAGATGTTATGATTTGTTAATCTTAAAAACTAAGATATTAGTTTTGAGAATAGTTTTCAAAAACTACTCTCATCAATTTTTTTGTTCACTTTTGTTTTTAAAAATAGAAAGCAGTTTTCATAAACAGGAAACATATAGATCCTTAGGGTCTATTTACTTTGAAAAAACAATTTTTTTTCACTTTAATTACAAAAATTGTCACCTTGTTTTTACTTTGTTTCCTGTTCTGAAAAGTTTGTACAGGAAACAGTGAAACCAATTTTTTTTTTTATTGTTTTCTGTTTTTGGTATGTCTTATGCAACCTCTTAAAAACAGGAAACAGAAAAGGTTTTCTGAAACCAAACAGCCCCTTAGTTTCCTTTGTAAATGAAACTTCTACAGTTGTGTATTCATCTCCTTTGCCCCATGTGTTTTGTTCAGGCTTTATGAATCTAAAGTGTGAACTGTATCTTAACTTTTGTTTACCATTTAGTAATGCTGGATTTTTTGTGCAGGATTTAGATATATCACAGGAATCAATATTACAAAGTGTTGACGAACAAACTGTTCTTAGTCTTAATGGTTGTAGAGTAACTGACCAGGTCCTGCGATTGGTTCCAAATATTCAGGTGATGTATATAAAGTTTATACTTCCATAGATTGTTGTGTTCAGCTTTTCTATGACATTCTTATCATTGATTGTATTCTGTTTCTGAAGTGCAGACCTTTCGCACGACATTGAGATGCATGAGGTTTTGGGCCAAGCGTCGTGGTGTTTATTCAAATGTATGACATATCTGCATGGGATGGCTTATTCGCTATTCTGAATTTGTTCTCTATTACTTGATATGTTCTTCTGATTTTCCTAATTCATCTATTTCTGTTTCTTGGGCAGGTTGCAGGTTTTCTTGGTGGTATAAACCTAGCATTGCTTGTTGCTCGAATATGCCAGTTATATCCTAATGCACTTCCTGATATGTTAGTGTCTCGATTCTTTAGGGTATATACTCAATGGCGATGGCCAAATCCAGTCATGCTTTGTGCTATTGAAGAAGGATCTCTTGGACTACCAGTTTGGGATCCTAGAAGAAATCCCAAGGATAGATATCATCTAATGCCTATAATTACTCCTGTTTATCCCTGCATGAACTCCACTTACAATGTGACATCAAGTACATTGCGTGTTATGTCAGATGAGTTTCGGAGGGGAAGTGAAATATGTGAGGTATGATTTGATGATTTAAAAATGTTTTCATTTTGGAAAATTCTGGAAAATCTCAATCAAGTTGTCTAGTTTGGTGTATATGAAGTTTGATGTATATGAAGTTTGAAAATTGAAATATTTTTTGGTCAAGGTTGTCCTTTACTATTTTTATCCCATTAACTGTAAGGCACCACACCATTGTCCCAACATGGTTTGACATGGGGCCTTCAAGTTAGATTTCCCATGTTCAGATGATTTGGTAGTGGGGCAGTATATTGAAGTTATACTAAATATCTTAGGTTAATTTGTTTAGCAAGTTTGCCTCGTTTTTTGACAAACTGATAATTTCCTAATAGTAACTTGTCATAATGCACTTGTGTTCTTCCTCTGATTTTTTTGTGTTCCTCCTCTGATTTTTTTGTGTTCCATGGCAGGATGTTTTGGTTCTTATATGTAAATAGATGGGTTTACATTTCTACCAAAATGAAATACTTTTATGAGTATTGAAGTTTTTATAAAATGAGTGATTGTTAGATGAGATAAGGCTTGGATGTTGGTTGGTTAAAGTTTTCATAAATGGATTGCATGACGTCATATGGGAAGAACTATTTCCCATAGGAATTTTGATATGTTTTTGGCTTTGATTCTTGTTAATGATAAATTTTTAATTGTTGTATTTTGTATTTCTTACTATGATATTTGGTTTGCTTCAATTTTTTGTTTTTGGTATTTGTAGGCTATGGAGGCTAGCAAGGCTGATTGGGATACCCTTTTTGAGCCTTATCCCTTTTTTGAATCATACAAGAATTATCTACAGATAGACATAACAGCAGAGAATGCAGATGACCTTAGACAATGGAAAGGCTGGGTTGGGTCTCGTCTCCGGCAGTTGACATTGAAGGTATAACACTGTATAATTCATTTTTTATTGTTTGTTATGTCAAATTTTCTTTGTTTTTATTTTTTTATTTTTTATCTTTTTGTACTTGGGAGGTTGCATGCAATCTTTTTGTATTTTCTGATTTTATGTTTCTAATTCATATATAACTAATTTGGTTGTCCTTTAAACTTCTAGATTGAGAGGCACACTTATGGTATGCTTCAATGTCATCCACATCCTGGTGAATTCTCAGACAATTCTAGACCTTTTCACCACTGTTACTTTATGGGTCTGCAGCGTAAGCAAGGAGTTCCAGTGAATGAAGGTGAACAGTTTGATATAAGGTTAACTGTTGAAGAATTTAAACATTCTGTCAACGCTTACACTCTATGGAAACCTGGAATGGATATCCATGTGTCCCATGTGAAACGCAGTAACATTCCTAACTACATATTTCCTGGTGGTGTGCGACCTACCTTCCCATCAAAAGTAACTGCCGAGAATAAACAGAGTTCCAAATCAAGGGCTTCTGGCCATGGTCAAACAGAAAAGCCTCAAGGAGGTAAAGCTGTTGCAGTTGGAGCAGATGATGTGAGGAAGAGAAAGAGATCAGAGGACAACATGGATAATAACCCAAGGAATTCCAGGTCCCCTGTATCTTTACCTCCCCCCAGCAGGGAAGTTCATGAAGATATATCTCCTATTAGTGCTTCAAGTTCTTGTTCTATGAAATTTGATGAATCAGAAGTGAATAGTATTGGTGGACAAAAGAGCGAGAAACTTTGTCTGAAATCTCCAGGTGAGATTCCTTCTGGGGATAGTGGGACCAATGGATCAGTGACAAGCAACCAACAAGTGAACCCTGTACTTGCAGCTGCTGATACATCTAATTCTAAAGAAGAAGAAAAGCTAGCCATTGAAAAGATTATGTCCGGTCTGTATGATGCACATCAAGCCTTTCAAGAAGAACCCAAAGAGCTTGAAGATAATACTCAATATAAAAATCAAGACAAAGATTCTAGTGCGAACATGAAAAACAACATGGAATCTTTAGACTCAAAGCCTGCAGTGCCAGAAGAGCCAGTTATTTCTAAGGAAATTACTTGTTCAACTCATTTATGCTCCAATGAGAGCTTGGAGGAGCTTGAGGTTAGCCTCTTTTTATACCTTAAATTCGGAAAAATATCCTTGCTAGATTCTTTGATAAAATGTTATGCAGCCATTGTATATTGTAGATATCAGACTTCCCTAAACTGCTTGCTATTGTCTGTGCTGTGCTAAAGTTGCTCAAAACTCAGTCCAATCTGCATAGGAGCTGAAATTTCTTGGACTTGTTTTCATCTCCGCCCCCCGTAGTACATGTGCATGCACAATGTCTGGTTGTCCCTGTTAGTTGTTTTTTCTTTTTTATCAATATATTTTAGACAGAATTTGGTTGAAATTTTCTTCAATGGTGTGCAGTACAAGTATGGTAAAAAAGCAGCAATATCTCTATACACAAATATATGGTGAGGTTATCTGGACTTCATATAGATCATATGACCTTATCACATAAATCTGACAGGTTCCTTTATGAATTTTTAGCAAGGGTGCTACATTGGCATATGTTCCTGTTATTTAATCCCAGCTATAACATAATAAGCTGGATTATATTTCTCTGCTTCTGTTTTCTTGTTCCCTCTCATCCTGAATATGCATTTGTTATTACTTAGATCTTTTATGGATCAATCCTATACATTACAGTAGCATGTTTATCATTTATCGATATTTCAGTGTTATTTTACCATACAATAGGATGAAGAATTGATGTGGTTCTAACTATTCTTTTTTTTTTCTCCCTCCCCTTGTCTCTTTTCTTTTGGCAAAAGCCTGCTGAGCTAACAGCACCATTGTTAAGTGGGCCTCCTGCACCTGTACCAATGAAGAAGCCGCTTATCAGGTAAGACAATATCAATCTTTAATATTGTACTTGTCATGGTTTTCATATTCCTACTTTTGCCTGAGACTTATTTTGGTGTTTTGGTTAACGTGTTTAATTTGGTTTGTTCTTGTTGACTCATTATTTTCAGGTTGAACTTCACCTCCTTAGGCAAAGCTACCGACAAAAGTGTTTAAGCTGCAACTACAGATAAAATTTTATAAATTAATAATGTCTGGACCAGAGAAATTTATTAATTTAGAGAGTTATAATTTATCGATAAATTAATAATTATTAATTTAAAGAGTTTTTAAGTAATTATACTGTACATACCAAACAAAAAGACAAATTAGTTTATGTCTCTTAGAATTACGTTGCAGCGAACCTTGGGACTCAACGTAAATTAGTAACTACTGTGTTTATATGCATTGGAAATCAATAATGACTTTTGAAGTATAGTAAATGTAAACAAGAGGAACAAATGTGTTCAATGTATTTTTAAGCAAGTTTGACATATATAAATTACATGAATGTGTTAGAGTATTCAAACCATATTTCACAATTTTATGATACGATACAAAAATATAACATGTGTGTTATTTGATGCAATAAAAAAAGTTAGAGATGAGCTCCAAATAGACTTGAACTTTAAAAGAAAAAGACAATTATTGAATCATATTTCAATAGTGTAATATATTTTTTTTCAGTTTTTATGAATTATTAATTTATGATTTTCTTGGAACAAAAAATTATAAAGAGATCTCACGAAAAATTATTTTATTATTTTATCGAGTTTTTTTTAATTTTTTACATTGGTTCAAGTCGAGATCGGATAAATTTATTATTTTAGAGAATTTATTAATTTACCGAGTATTAATTTCAAGAGTTTCTGCTGTAACTGATTTATGTAAAATTGACATTTCTAGTTCCTTGTTTATTTATGTAATAATTATGATGAAGTAAATAAACCTGAGCTAGAAAGGCCATCAATTTTCATTGATATGTACATGAGAATATGTTGCACCGGCAACATAAAAGCAGATTGTGATGAGTTGTGTGTGGTCTATATTAGCATAAAGTTCTGGGAAATGTTTCTTTCACATTAACAACTGAACCATTAACATTTGACAAAGATTATATGATTGATGGGTTATTTCTTATGTTTAAATACATTTTTGGTGTATTTAGTCTTAGTCTCGGTTTTGGTTTTTATACTTCTAAACGTGTGAATTTTTGTTCTTCTGTTTTACAAGTTTAGATTCTGATCTTTATAATTTTTGTTTTATTTTGGGCTTTTATAACTTTATTGTATTCAAAGTTTCACTCTTTAAAATATATCAAATATTAGTGCAAATGATTATATTTTCTTTTAAGGGTGTTGATTGAGCAGAGTGTTAATTATTGTAAATTTTGATATTATTTTCAATTTTTACAGATAAAAAATAATAATTATATCCTCTAACTCTATAAGATGTGTTTTAGTAAATTATAGGGACTAGAATAAAAAACTCTTATCTATTTTGTCTTCATAATTTTTTTTTCATTAGACTTGGTAGACAAATTTAACAAAGATCAAAATCAAATAATTTTTTTACAGGGACGAAACAAAATTGAAGGACTAAAATTAAAGAATCCTATTTTATATGGATGAAAAGGTTAGTTACGCCATTATTTAATTATATATTTTTAACATAATTTAGATTATATGCAATTTTATCACTTTTATATTTTAATATTAAGCCTTTCTAAAATTATAGAAATTTAGTCTTATTGTATATTTTGTTTATCTAAAATTTTCAAATTATTTATCATCTATATATTAAGAATTTATCGTGGATTTAATATATGAAATAGCTTAAAAAATCTAAAAATTAGTAATTTAGTGAAAATTTGAAGATTTTATAGGGTGTGAAATTAGAAATTAAAGAGAATGTAATGCAACATAAGACCAACTTCATCCAGAAGTTCTCCACACAACCATACAGGCTCCCTTTCCAACATGTGTCTTTCAAGATTAACCACACTACTAAGTAGACCACTCAATCCTTCTACCACTGATAAAAATAGAAAAAGGATTAAGATTTTCTTGCTTCAGACCTGTCTGAATATTGATGTTTTCTGTGGGACAATCGTTAATAAGCATTAAGTTGCCAAATAACACACAAGCTGGAATCCAAACCCTCCATTTGTCATTTTATCTAAATCGCCCCCCAACATCTAATTTAAGAGAAGCTCCAATTTATTGATTCACAAGGCTTTTCGAAATTTATTTTTAAAATTAAACATTTTTAATTAGATATTGTTTTTACTAGATGGATCACCATATTACTCGTCATTGCATGTTCACAATATGCGTCTTTGAGACAAATTAAGATAGACTACTTATAAGAAATATATAAGGGGTGTTTGGTTTGGTTGTTTTTTGTTTTTATTTTTCCTGGAAATAAAAAATGGTGATAGAAATGTGTTTGATTGGATTTTTGTTTTCATTTTTAGTGAAAATATTTTTTCAAACGAATAAAAAATTGGAAACAATAAAATCTCGTTTTCAGTGTTTTTAGTTGAAACCAGAAATCTCATTTTAGGCAAAATGAAAACAGGATGACAATAAATATAATTTAAAGCAAATCTAAAAGTACATTTCCTTTTGAAAATGCATTTTCAGTGTTTTTATTTTTTGAAAGCAGAAAAAAGAAATCAAACCAAACATATTTTTCAGAATTCTAATCTTTTGAAAATAAAAATAGTTTTCAGAAAATAAAAATAAGAAATGAAAAAAAAAATAAAAATGCAATCCAAATATATCCTAATAGAGTCTATTACCAAATCTTAGCCTAGATGCTATAACTTTTGCAACAATCCAACCTATGCTTCTCATTTTGCTACTTGGAAAGGTTATGAAAAGGAATACCTTGTAGTTGAGGCCAAGCCTAAAAAGAATCCAAATAGAGGGCTAAAAAGTAAGTCTTCACTCTTGATACTGGACACACCCTTTACACATTTTCACCGACTAGTAAGGTTGAAATTTGATTTGTCTTTTTCCTCGATATGATACATGCATGAAATAATTTTGTATTACCGTCGCCTTTTAGCCACCTATTTTTAGGCCTTGAAAAAGTGAGTCTTTTCTTGTTTTTTTAAGTGGGAGAATTTATACTTCATTAGTTCAACTATCTCAATTCAAAGACCTTCTTTTTCGTTGTTCAAATTCACTTTTTTTTTCCTCAATTGGTAACTGAATTTTTTTTTTATCCATATCATCAAATGGGAATGGAGTTTCTTTCGTGACATTACTGTCGGATGAAATTCTAACTCTTCAATAAATTTTATTAATATAATATACGTTTATTATAGAGTGGGGATTTAAAAGAATTAATGTGAAATCTTCACACTAGATATGAACAACACGAAAAAAAAAACAAGGGTAGTCACATAAAATGAAAAAAAGCCTATACTTTCATGCATTGTTTTGCACTCAAGTGTGGAAATTCTGTGATGTGAGCTTCGCACATTTTTTTTGAAAATTTACTTGCTATTTCTTGCATGTGTAACAAACAATGAAACTTTGTATAATTCCTTTCACTTATTTTCTTCTCAGTTCTACGCTACTTACTCCCTATCAAACAGAGCGTAAATCCTCTTACTTATCTTTCTATGTTCGTTGTATGGTAAATATCAAATAGATTCTACATTTTAAAGATATTTAATGTTTTACTTTTTTAATTTAATATTTTCATTATAAGATAATAATATGAATCATTTCAGAACATTTTCTTTCGCTCACTGGAATATATAAAGAATAATATATATGGCCAACGATTGAGGTAATAATTTGGTTGAAGAGCCAAAACCCTTTTTACTTTTGTTTGATTGGCTTCAATGTTAATCACCATGTCAGTACTGTAATGGGGCCAAGCGATGTTAAACCAGTAGAATCCTATACCATTGGCAATTTCCATGGCTGTTAGAGAAAATAAAGTCTATATATGTCAATTATATATTCCAAATAATTAAATACCCTCATCAGTTATCATCATTATAGCTCGCCATATACACAGTGACTTCCGTGTCCTTGTTGTTTTGAAACTTGATCCCAAGTGGATTTATCTGTCCAAGTTCTTGTTTGCCCTAGAATATGGTTGCAATATTCATAATGGCCTATCAAGTTAACACAGGTGACTAAAATGTGGGACACCAGAAAATTGCACCAATTTTTCAAAGCTTATTTTCCGGAAAATTTCCTAGAATATATATATGACAGCTACATGGCATCTTTGTCACTGTTCTGTTTTATCACAATTTAATATATAAGCATGAGACTTTCTATATATATATATATATATATATATATATATATATATATATATATATATATATAAATCAAGTCTTAAATAATCACTTGAATAAAATTTGAGTATAGTGGAACTTTGTATATCCATTACTCCCTCTAGCATGACTATAAGCAAATATATATATATATAAATATATTAGACTTATAAAAAACTAATTAATTTTATTAAATTGTGTGATTTTTAATTAAAAAATAATTTTTTTCTAAGTTATTATTCATTGCAACTTGATATCAAATATAAAAAACAAAAAATAGGAAACTTTTATTGCTTATATTAAGACTGCATATATTAAATTTATCTCATTCTCTCTTTATTTTCTAAAATAATCTCAAATCCTTATCATTTCAGAAATATTTTACCTTAGATAAAGTTATATTGTCATTTTTTTATCGGTAAAAATTAAAAATAGTTATTAAAAGATTTATAAAAATTTACACATTTTATTCAACTACCTGAACTAAACTATTAGATGTTACATTGTCATTTAAAACTTAATAGTGTTACACTTGACTCGTTTAATTTAAACTATATAATACCATGCATTTCTTATATATATATATATATGCTTTTGGTATCAATTATTATTATTATTATTATTAAGGGTTGAATAAAATTTAGTAATTGTTTGCAATAACTTTATTGATATACTTTTTAAAATTTTTAAATTTTTTTTATTGATCTCATGATTAAATGCTACGTACTTAAGTGTAAGTTAAGATTCCACCATTGGTGATCTTAATTTTATGTTATATAAGAGGTTGAGTCTCATCCCTTAATATTTTCCACACCAAATTCCTTGTCTACTCTTTTGTTAGATTTGATGTACTCTTCACTCTAATTTTTGTTTTTTATAATAAAATCGATCTTTTACATGACAGATACTAGCAACACACACTTTACCATTATTAAAATTTATTTGAAATAAAAAATTACATAGGTCTTATTTCTTATTTAATGAAAATAAACATTACCCATAATTTTATAATTTTTAATGGATTTTAACCTATAAAAAAAATATGTTGAGAAACACATATTAATTAAAGCTTGTGTTGCTGCCATTCCCCTTCTTACATGATGAGAGCCCTTATGCACTTATATTACACGTGCGTAGTATATAACACCCCAATAAATATTGTCTTTGGAGACCAATATTTCAGTCCTTAAAGTAAGAAAATTTATTGCTAATCAAATTAATGATTGAATTAGTGACTAATTTAAATGATCTCTAAATCATTAGTCACTAATCTAGCTATAACAATCAATTTAGTAATTGATACTTTAGAGATTAGTTTAGTGACTGATTGATGTTATGTACAGTGACGATGGAGAAATTATTAGGTAATTAATAATCTTGAACCATCATTTGTCCATGTCTCGACTAATCTTTACGTATTTAAATTTTTTAATTTATGAAAAAATAATTAATGTGTCATGCAAGGATTGATTGGGATCATGCACCGGATGATGATTCAGGGACTACACCTACTAATTTATTCTGATGATGAGGCTTTTTAAATATAAATTAAGCCTAGCCAATTGCTGGGTAATGCAAGACTTCTCCCACACCGACCATTATTTTGGAAATCTTTTCAAAGGTGATGGGAATAATATATATAGTTGCATCAAACGCTGATGAGTCATGCTAAATAAATTTAGACTCAAAATTATAAATAAATCTAATTTAAGAGAAATGATAAGAGCCTCAACAGTAAAAAATAATAATTCAGCAGGCTAATTAAATAAATATTGAAGTCCTTGATGAGGATGAAGAAGCACTAGTACTGGTACATGTTTCTGCTCTGAGAAAACAAACATGATGATAGAAATGATAACGAGTTTTGAACCGCGCTTGTACTTTATTCAACTCGAAGACACCTGCACATGATAATGGGCCACCTACCATGCTAGCCACCCAGCCACTTCAATTCGCAGCCGAAAGGTACAAATTCTTTCAAATATATGGTCATATAAACTATTAACTCATATATTGCCACATAATAAGGACGAGAAGCTTATAATCGGTAGACAGACACCCATGTATTCATGAGCACCTATAGAAAGATGAAAAAAAAGAAAGAAAGAAAGATAGAAGAAACATGTGTAATAAGAAATTAATATATTGTGATAGAAACAAAATAGGAAAAACACAAAATATAAAAGAAAGCATTTTATAGTAAAATTTGGCTAGTGAAAATTACAAAATTAAAAATAGGGAATAATTTTTAACTAAATCTAAAGTAATCATTTAGTATTTATGCATTAATATGTTTATATTTTTTTTGTCCTTAATATTATTCTAACACATTTTATTTGTCTGAATGATTTCTATTAGTATATAATTAAGTTTTGAAATATCCAATTGTACTACTCAAACAAACTTGTTTGACTTATATACAGTAAATTTGTTTCAATTTATTTTATACCGATGACAACAAGATTTAAACCTATAACTTTGTACAAACTACCCCAATCTCCACCATTAGTTTCACCCCAGAGGGTTCATTTGCTTCAACCATTTGATCGAACATCCACCAACTAATATGTAAACAATGATAATGGTAGTGTTTAATGTGTATGTATTTCATTCTAACTGTTAATTACTATAGCTAGGCTCCGGCCAACATTTAATATGAAAAAGATCTCTCCTAATATTTCGTATAGTCACCACAGCTGATTAGACAGATCGAGATTCGATCTTTATCAAAATGTTCGTTTTGCTAGCTAGAAACATGGATCCCACTGACAATTATTTTTGGAAATAAGATATATAACGGATGAAATATTTGTGGAGTTCATCCAATAAAATGCACCCAAGTGCAAAGCTATATTTCATTTTAAGTTACATTTTTCATCTCATGTGATATATACTTTCTTTCTACTTTCGTAAAGAATGGTATAATTAGCTTTGAAATTTAAAAGTAATGTCTAAGGAATCTTCCTTCCACTTTGTTATTAGTTTCATTTCGTAAGCTAAAAGCTAACCTGATTTCTTTTTCTTATTGGATCGAGCTAAACTGCATGATAATAGACTCAAATAGAGAGCATCAAAACTCTATATTGGTTAATTTGGCTAATATGCTTGGTCTACATACCTGAACAAGGTCAACCGTGAAGCAAGTGATGAAATTAAAAAAGAGAGCATGTCGGAGTCATTTTTATTTTTTATTTTTAATGATCCTAAATGGAATATTAAGATATTAAAATATTGTAGAGCACACGCTAATATAAAGAGTGGATTGTTGTGTATTAATAGCCGTCATTTCATCAACAAAGAGTCCTGATAATTTCACAGCAAATTTTGTTGCATCAACTTTACACGTAGCATAATTTTCTTTTTCAATAAAAATATGATTCTCGCTCAACGTTTTTAACGGAATATACGATTCTCGCTCAAATTTTATTGCATCAACTTTACACGTAGTATAATTTGAGAGTACATCGATTTTAGGCTCACAATTAATGAATACCGTTGAAATTGTTACAAAATTTTTAGAATATTCTTAAATATAATATGTATGAAAATAGTATAATATCCTAGAATTATAGTGTGTGTATATGATAGAACAATTTAGAACTATAATGTGTATGAATATGGTAGAACAATATAGAATTATAATTGTATGTATAAAATAGAAGAATCTAGAATTATCATGATACTAATTTATCATGAAAACTCTAGAAAGACCTAAGGTAATGTAGAAACATTCACCACCATTGAGAGGTTGGTGACTTGAGCCTATAAATAGGCAATTGATATGTTATAATTGATTATCCAAGAAATCAATGACATAGCCTTCTTTCTATAACAATTCTCTAAAACTATCAACTATCATCTAATCAACTACCAACAGTGGTATCAGAGCCTGGTTCGGTCATACATTGGGCGTAGTTATATTACCTATATACCATTCCAAAATTCTCCCAACTACTTCAAAAATTTCCTTTGTACTATTAACCCACTCCAATAATATTTTTTCTAAGCCATGGATGACACTACTCAATCGTCAACTATTTCTGTTCCTATCTTCAATGGTGAAAATTATGATTTCTAGCGTGTTAAAATGGAAACATATTTTTCATCTTAAGATTTATGGGACATAGTAGAAGAAGGCTTCACCGTTCCCGCGGATACTTCAGCTCTTAATGCATCTCAAGAAAAAAATTTGAAGAAAAATAAACAGAAAAATTCAAAGGCGTTGTTCACCTTGCAACAAGCGGTGACTGATCCAATTTTCCCAAGAATTATGGGAACTAAGACTACCAAAAAAGCGTGGAACACATTGCAGGAGGAGTTTCAAGGTACGTGCCATTAAACTTCAATCTCTAAGAAGAGATTTTTAACTATTGAAGATGAAGGAGTCTGAGATAGTTAAAGATTACTATTCTAAAGTTAAAGAAATAGTTAATCAAATGAGAGCTTTTGGAGAAGATATTCTTGACAAGAAAATTGTTGAGAAAATTCTAATTATTATGCCCCAAAAGTTTGACCCAATCGTGACAACGATTGAGGAAACCAAAGATCTGTCCACTCTATCAGAGACAGAACTTATGGGCTCTCTTGAAGCATATGAGCAAAGACTGTATAGGCATAAAGAAGATACACTTGAAAAGGCCTTCCAGTCAAAGTTTAAATTTCAGCCCCAAAACAAAGAAAATGGAGGAAAGAAAAATTATGGAGAAACTTTCAGAAGAAGAGAAGGTTCTAGGAATTTCCTTAAGAACAAAACAGATAAAAATCCTTCATGCAATATATGCAAAAGGCAAGGCCACGCAGAGAAAAATTGTTGGTTCCGTAATATCCCACAATGCAACCATTGCAAGAAGTTCGGGCACGTAGAGAAAAATTGTCGCAACAAAAATAGGCATCAAGCTAATATCGTAGAGGAGCATGATCAAGAACAATGTATGTTCTATGCCACTCAAGACTCAATAAAAGAAAAGGGAGGAAGCTGGTACTTGGATAGTGGATGTAGCAATCACATGACCAAGGATGAGACTATTTTCAAAAGCATTGACGAGTCTGTCAAAGTCAAAGTTCGACTGGGAAATGGAAGTGTGGTTGAATCAAAAGGCAAAGGCACTGTCATGGTGGAGATAGATAAAGGTACGCGACTCATCCATGATGTCTTACTAGTTCCCAGCCTAAAAGAAAATCTTCTAAGCATTGGCCAAATGATGGAGAGAGGCTACACACTTCACTTTGAAGAAGGTGTATGCAAAATCTTAGACAACAAAAATAAAAGGTCTGAGATAGCCCAAGTAAAGATGAATAAGAGCAATAGAAGCTTCCCTCTAAATTTAAAATATGCAACAAACATTGCCATAAAGATACAAGTTGATGATTCATGGCTATGGCATCGAAGATTTGGCCACTTCAACACACATGCCTTGAAGTTGTTACATGAGAAGAACATGATGAGAGATCTTCCAAGCATAAAGGAGAACAATGAAGTGTGTGAAGGATGTCTCCTTGGTAAGCAACACCGATTTCCTTTCTCAACAAGCGAAGCATGGAGAGCGAAAGATATATTGGAGCTGATACATATAGACGTCTGTGGACCAATGAGGATGCCATCACATGAGAACAACAGGTACTTCATACTCTTCATTGATGACTTCTCTAGAATGACATGGGTATATTTTCTAAAAGAAAAATTAGAAGTCTTTGGAGTATTCAAAAAGTTCAAGGCCCTTGTTGAAAATCAAAGTGGAAAACAAATAAAAGTACTAAGAAGTGATCGCGGCAAAGAGTACACCTCTCGCGAGTTTGAAAGATTTTGTGAGGATGAAGACATTGAGTGACAACTTACAGTCGCATATTCTCCTCAACAAAATGGAGTGTCCGAGAGAAAGAATCGCACAATTATGGAAATGGCTAGATCGATGCTCAAGGAGAAGGGACTACCTAACATATTCTGGGCTGAAGCAGTCTACACTGCTGTTTACATACTCAACAGATGTCCAACTAAGTCTGTAAAAGACAAGACTCCAATTGAAGCTTGGAACGGGAAGAAGCCATCAACAAAGCACCTAAGGGTCTTTGGATCTATATGCTACATTCATATTCCAGACGTGAAGAGGCACAAGCTTGAAGACAAGACTATGCGAGATATCTTCCTTGGGTATAACTATATCTCTAAGGGCTATCGTGTCTATAACTTGCAAACTAAAAAACTCGTCATCAGTCGAGATGTTGAAGTTGATGAGTACGCTTCTTGGAATTGGGATGAAGAAAAAGTGGAGAAGAACGTTCTTATACCCGCTCAACTACCTCAAGAAGAAGCTAAGGAAGAAGGCCTAGGTGAACCACCTTCACCTCCACCACAACAACAAGATCAAGAACTATCATCACCAAAGTCTACTCCAAGATGGGTAAGATCTTTGGTGGACATATATGAAACCTGTAACTTGGCCATACTTGAACCTGGAAGCTTTGAAGAAGCGTCAAAGCAGGAAGTATGGGTCAAGGTAATGGAAGAAGAGATACAGATGATCGAGAAAAACAACACATGGGAGTTAGTAAATCGTCCCCATGGAAAAGATATCATTGGGGTTAAGTGGATCTATAAGACAAAGCTCAACCCTCATGGCACCATACAGAAACACAAGGCGAGGCTAGTAGCTAAGGGTTGCTCACAGCAACCCAAAATTGACTACAATGAGACATTTGCACCAGTAGCTCGTCTTGATACCATAAGAGTTCTAATAGCTCTTGCGTCACAAAAAGGATGGAGTATCCATCAACTAGATGTCAAATCCGCCTTCCTTAATGGCATACTTGAAGAAGAGATCTATGTGGAGCAGCCACAAGGATTCGTGTCTGAAGGCAAAGAAAGCAAAGTGTTAAGACTAAGAAAAGCACTCTACGGTTTGAAGCAAACACCTCGAGCATGGTATAGCAAAATCGATCAGTATTTCATGGATCGAGGATTCAGGAGGAGCAAGAGTGAGCCTACACTTTACATCAAGTCTCAAGCTACACGGCCTGACATAATGTATGCTACAAGTCTTCTATCAAGATTCATGCAAAGCCCAAGTCAAATACACTTTGGAGCAGGAAAAAGAATTTTGAGGTATCTACAAGGAACAAAAGAGTTCGGTATAAGGTATACTACCAAAACTAACTCAGAATTACTTGGCTACACCGACAGTGATTGGGCAGGTTCGGCAGATGACATGGAGAGTACCTCCAGCTATGCCTTCTCACTAGGATCGAGAATGTTCTCTTGGGCGTCGAAGAAGCAAGCTACGGTAGCACAATCAACAACAGAAGTAGAGTACGTGGCAGCTACTGAAGCAACGAGTCAAGCTATATGGCTTCGTAGGATACTTGAAGACATGGGAGAAAAACAAGATGAGCCTACTAAAATCAACTGCGACAACAAATCAGAAATTGCAATGGCGAAGAATCCTGTTCATCACAGCAGAACAAAACACATAGCAATCAAGTATCACTTTATCAGAGAAGCTGAAACAACTAAAGAGATCAAACTCGAATATTGCAGAACAGAAGATCAAATTGCAGACATATTCATGAAGGTGTTGCCGAGACCAAGATTTGAAGAATTATGAGCTATGCTCAGAGTCACAGAAATTTGCATCAAGGAGGAGTGTTGAAATTGCTATAAATTTCTAGAATATTCTTAAATATAATATGTATGAAAATAATAGAATATCCTAGAACTATAGTATGTATGAATATGGTAGAACAATCTAGAACTATAATGTGTATGAATATGGTAGAACAATCTAGAACTATAACTATATGTATAAGATAGAAGAATTTAGAACTATTATGATACTAATTTATCATGAAAACTCTAGAAAGACCTAAAGGAATGAAAAAACATTCACCATCATAGAGAGGTTGGTGACTTGAGCCTATAAATAGACAATTGGTATGTTGTAATTGATTATCCAAGAAACCAATGACATAACCTTCTTTCTAAAACAATTCTCTAAAACTATCAACTATCAACTTATCATCTAATCAACTACCAACAAATACAAACGTTCAGATTCGTAGTAAAAAAACATGAATTAATGGGTTAGGTGTTGTGCATGTGTATTTCCGTTTTTATTTAAGTTTCAACTTAAATTCAAACCGCAGTAGAACTTTAGGGATTATTACTTGTTAAATGAACATTTAATTTGTTTATAATGTAAAGCTTATACAGCTTAACAAGTAATCTCACATCCGAATTCTAATATTCATAGTTACATTAAATATTTAAAAAGATATTATTGTTTATAATGATCGATCATATATGTTGCTCGAGCAAGATTAACTTTGATGAAGAATATATATAGTAAAAAAAGTATTTTCACCTTACTGAAATTTTCTAAAGGTAAATGATTAATTTATAATCAATTTTCACGTCAGTACCATATTGTTTCCGTTTTACTAATATTAACAATATCTTGAATATGAAAGGCAGTGACACGAATCTTTTTGAAAAGGGTCATTTTCATTTACAGATATGCTGTGACCTTGATACCAATACAGACAAATAAAAATTTAATACTTGAGCCTTAGGCTTAAGACAGGCTTTATAAATGATGTCCCAACTTGCGACCTGGTAAGGGTTCATCTGAATACAGTACAGGAGCTAGCTACAGATAGAGCTAGGAGCTAGGATTAGAGAAAACGGTCGAAAAGATTATTGTTTTTTTAATTAATTTTTCTTCTTTTTGGCATATGCATATGTCAAATTGGGGAATGATATAACTTCTCTAGATGTGGTTCACATTGTTTAATTACGACAAAATGGTGTCTATCTCGGATTGCAAAACAAAAAATGAAACATTTATATAACTAATGGATTATATTAATCGCCTATGACAGTTGGAATATATATGTAAAGTCGCATAATGGGGTCATTTCATAATTTTAATTTATACTACTATACACTAACGACAAACTTTTAGATAGTTGACAGACTAGATTATATGTTAGCTAGATTGTTTTTTTGATGAGGAGCTAGCTTGTTTAAAACAAGGGTCCACTTTATTGAGAAAAATAAAGAGTTTTAGCTTTACATTAGAAAAAATAAAAGTTGAAATTTGAATAGTTAATATAATTTATTAAATTTATATGTATATATGTTTGATTATACTCTTAAATATTGATTATGATATTTTAACCATATCTATATTTAAATGTGCGGTATTTGTGAGCGTGCATGTTTTTTTTCTTCTAAATGTTTGCAGTAATTAGTTGAATCGAGTGCATTAATATGCATTATCAATTTATCATACACACGCAAAAACTGTATATGTCGGAAAATTATCAAACTTACATCCCATTTTTGGAGTGTATATATAGATAATAGGAAGAGAAGACATATACGGAAAAAAATATTAAAGAAAAAAGAGAAATTGATATAATAAATTAGTTCAATGATGTGAAAAAAATAAAGAGAAAGGTAGAAAAAAAAAATGAAAGTGAGATAGAAGAGAAATTAAGTGTTAGATAACAATAACACATATAATTAAGCTGGATTGGTTTGTTGGTGAATAATAAATACTATTTGTAATTAATGACTAGATATATTCACATGAAATCTGGAATGAGAAGCCTGATCCCTTTGTAATGCATCCGTACGTTGTCCATTGACTGATACAGAGGCCACCTTTGCGAATCACTGAACAATTGCGGGGTATACTCACTTGGAAAATCCTGCAAAGTATATGCCCTACAATATGTAATGCCCATTTTGGATCCGTACATTATTAGTTTAACTCGCTGGCTTCCATAGTCTTCCAATTAATGCAGAAAATTCCCATTTTCATTTGCTCCTTTGATTCCACAGAGCAAGTGGTAGAGGTAGTTAGTCCTTTCCTGCGAATCACGGTTTGACAGTGATTTTTTTTTTCTTTCATGAAAGGAGCAGAAATGATGAGAATATATTACCTTAATTAAGGTCTGATAAGTACCTCCAAACTCTAAAAAGTTCTTAATGCTTTAGATAGGAAAAAGATTAGAGGACACCGAATGTTATTTAACATCTAAAGAGGGAAAAGAGTTAAAAAAGGAAAAAAATAGGTATGATATATATGTGATATATGATGTATAGGATAAGAAAAAAAAAATAGATGTTGATAAAGTGTTTCAGAGGTGTTTATATATTATCACTTCGTTAGTTAATTATATGAAAAGAGGAAAGAAAAAAAAAACAAATTCTATCTAATATTCTTTGATCGTTGAAGACACATTATGTTATGATTTACTTATTACTTATGTAGAGCAAAATATAATCAAGCTTCCTAAAAGAAGAGGTATATGGAAAGAATTACAGCACTTGCTCAGGCTAACTCATTTTTCCATCTTCTCAGTCTAATAGCTTTTCTCCATACCATCAACGAACAGATTCATAATCTCCAAAAGCCACAACTGGTGCGCGTCTAACTGCAAAATGCAAAGGAACATGGTCATTGAATGCCTATAAATATTTATCTAAGAAGCTGATGGTTATGCATAATAGCTGAAATTTTGAGAGGTGAAAAACAAGGTTAAAATCATGAAGAAGGAAAAGTTAATTCACACAAGTTATATGTGTATATGTTTTAACATTTATATTATCGTCATCACCATATACTAAGTATGAATTCAACTTCAGAAGATTAAAGCTTACAGCATTGGAGTAATATGGATATGGACGAGTAGTGAGAAAAAGGAGGGTAGTGGAGGTGGATGACAGAAGCTTAGAGAGCACAAAGGAGTGAGATGCAATTGCTTAAATTCCTGTTCCATGTATATGTGCATATCATCATCTGTGCTCTCTATCTTCTGTCAACAACCTTACCAACTAATGCCTCCCTCCCTCGTTTCCCCAATATTCCTTCTTCAAGTACTGTTCATAAAAAAGAAAAATAAAATCACAAATATATATATATATATATATATATATATATATATATATATATATATATATATATATATATATATAGTCAATTAGTCATATATACGCATAGAGAAGTAGGGAGAGTGATGAGAAGGGATGAGAACGAATATATAGAATGAAATGAGAGTTGGGTTTTGATTTTTGGAACATGGGAGTGTTGGGTTTCTCACCAGCCAATAACACCTATTTATAGGAAAAAAATGAAAAGGAGAAGATAGATTTCAATTCACTAGAAAGAATGGGTGAAGCATCAAATATTCCACTAGCTAGTAGCACCAATGACCCTTTTCCACGTACTCTCAAGTCTCAATTTTGTAACCGCTTTTCATGAAAAATAAAAATATCCTAAAAGGGACACCCTAGGTAACTTCACAATCTATTCACGTACTCCATGTAAAACCATGCATGCCAATTGGCTTGTCAAAGATTTTAATCTCTCCATGCCATACCACACCCTAGCAAGCTAATTCTTATCATATATATGGTTGTGTTGTGGTATGATTTTTGAGGCACACACTAATGGTGTGACCTATGCAAAATATATTCATGTGCAGTACTATGTTCGTGTTGTACCACAGGGTCCATTGATCTTCACTCCAATTAGGACAGTTACTGATATGATATGCACCCATGTGAAATGGGATTTCTGTAAATCTTGTGAGATCATCATCACATATTTTTCCAAGTGCTACTATAACAGCAATCCAAATTCTATACAGAGTTGTTGTGATTTCTGTCTATCTCCTTCACTTACTATGAGTGGCCTGTGGGGCCCACTATTAAAAATACTCCATTGTTCGTAGGGACCTTGGCAAGTGAAGATGTCTAGTGGTTCAGAAAATTGTTCAATATGTAAGTTAATATGTGGTGACAAATACTATCTCATATATAGAAGAAATATACTAGTTGTTAACGCTCTCTGTCATTTATAAAAATTAAAAAACAGATAATATTTATTTTTTATTTATAATTTTAATTAATAATAAATTATATATATATATATGTTAAAAAGTGTGTTACTTATCACTGAACATATAGATCACTAGATATTTTTAACTTTAGGTCTTGACTTTTAATCCTAAATATATGATTATATTAAATATTTGAAAAAAGAATTTATCGCTTGTTAGCCATGATGATCCCACAATCTTCAAATAGAATTACCTCCCATTGAGAACACTTGTGCTTTATATAAAAAAAAGGGTGTTATTTTCCTAGTTTATATATATATATATATATATATATTTTCCAGACTTGGAATCTGAGGATTGCTGTGGCTTGTGTCAATTGATTTACCCTATTTTCTAGACTAAGAAACCTAACCACAGAATCCTGAAACGTCGGGGATGATGCTTTCTATACACATGGTTGGGAAGTCACCATCAACAAGCAGATTCTTAAATTCAGGCTACTAGCTGTGGGAGTGTTTCACTCAGTAATGTGTCTTCAGTTTTCTGCGTGTTCTCGTCTATCTTCTTGCACATCCTCTTTCTTGTAATGATATTATGTCTCCCACCAATAATTTTAAACATTGAATACATTAAAAAAAAAAATTGTCATTATCCAAGGGACAAAGTGTTAGAATTACTTTCACTATATACTACATAGTTTTCAAATCTACCTAAAGTTAAATTCTTCATTATACATAATGTATTCATACTAATAATATCACACATTATACCAAATAATATTTGATATATTAATAGTATGTATTACTTTTTTTTATATACGCAAGTATATTAATATTCCCTCTATTGCTATATAATAGTCGTTTAGGGGATTTTCACTGTAACCAACAAATACAGTTTCTTCACTCTTTTCCTAATAAAATTGTGGACACTTTTCCTATTAAGTCCTTTCTCCCTCACCATATTTTTCTCAATGTTCATAGCTACGGTATACTCATGTTTCTCTCTCTCCATAACTAACGCATGTTCCTAGTTTCCAATTGGTTGAAATTTCTTTAATTATCTCTAACGTGTTTTCCTGAATGTAAGCTAACGTTTCTTTTCCCAGCCAACCTTTTGGTATTTGTTGAAGCATTTTTCTTTGTTCAATTAACACCTTTTAAACAAAATTAAACTTCCCTCTAATTTTATTCTTAAAATGCTTAATTACCACCAAAAGTTTTGATTTGAAGAAACAATATATACTATAATAACAATAGCAACTACCCTTCCTATGACCGCAATAATTTCATAACAGACCTGCTATCAAGAACCCTCAAGCATTAACAATATCTCAGTATCAAGCATACTGACACCATTATTTCATTACTACAGAGCTCTAAATTATAAAACGCAGGTAAAAGAATTTTTAGCATCTTTCTCTCCAGCGGTTGAGATCCCTCTTCAGAAAATTCTTCTTCTGGAAATTTATTTAAATCAAAACCACTGTCTGCCTTTGCATTTAAGTCAAAGTCCATTGGAGCTTTATGTTTTCCTCCATGAATCACCAAAGAGGAGCCATATCTTGATCAACTTCAGAACTCCCAACTTGCATTTTGTCCTCTTGCAAGCATGAGTCAGCTTCATCTTGAATGTTGTCGAAGGAGTCTTCAACCCTTTCAACTTGCATGCAGTCAAAGGAGTCCTCAACTCTTTTTACGAAATTATCATCTTCTTCTAATTGATCTTTCATAGAGCATTCATCTTTTTCCATTTCTGTTATTCTGTACTTGCATCTTACCCTTTTCCTTTTTAAATTTAGATTCAGAGCATGTATTAAAAAATATGTAAATAATTAATTGGAATAAAGGTATAATTGACAAAAAAAAATGAATTAATGTTATCTTGGACTTTAAAAATGATAAATAAATAAAATTTATATTAAAAGCAGAAAATTAAAAAAGAATGGAAGGAGTATTGTATATAAATTGATTACTTTTTTTTTTATATATAAAAGCAAATGCTAATTTCCACCACAGTAATTGTGTTCATAAGACAAAAAATCAAATCAATATCTTTATAGCGGGAATTAGATTCACGCTGTATCAATTACGCAGAACATTGCACATGATGAGCTACCGTGTGCTCCCTTACTCCCCAATTCATTTTTCTCAGCCACAGCCATGCTTTGAAAAGTAGTAACTGAACTTTATACTTGAAAGTATGTGATGATAAATAACAAATTGCTATTGCCATATATTTCTATACATTTTCCTTAATTTTGAGAAAGGTAGTGATAATTTTTTGTCTTTTCCTCTCTCTCTCAACAAACTAAAAAAGTAATATATATGTTTCATTTTTTTTAAAAGGCGAAAGGTATAGTATTGATAATGATAAGGATGCAAATACACCCCAATCCCAATCTGTACAAGATGTACAAGTATTACATACATCAAAAAATCATTTCTCTTAAGTTAACTTTCTGCCCCAAAAAATGTCATAGTTAAGTTAACTTCTCTGAACATCAACAGCATTTAAAGCACTGCAATGGCTCCAAACACCAGGAAGAGAAAAAGGTTCCTGGTTTGTTGCCGCCCTTGTACATTAGCCATTGCCATGAATTGTGCTTTATATATGGTAGCCAAAATACCCCTGGATCATAGTCTTTACCCTTAAAAGCTATACATACTATTTCTATGGTTCCACATAGGCACCCTTGTTAATATCATTACTATAACTTTATTTATGATATATTAGGTTTAATTGATATTTTGGTACTATAGTTGTCGTAAATTTACATTTTTCCTCCTAATGAATAAAAGTAAATTTTTGTCCATACACATGCATATCAGTTAAGTTTTTGTTCCCGTTGTTAATATCATTAGTATAATGTCATTGCTAGAAAATTTGTTCTGATGATGTAAAATCGCTACAAGATTTTTTAAAGAGTGTAAAATCATTAAAAATTTATTTCATGACAAAAAAAGGAGAGAAATAATGATTGACCCATACCTATGTTGCATTCCTTGTCATCATCTTCCAATGCCACATTGGATGAAAGTGATGATGAATTTGAAACTACTACCTTCGAAAGTTCTTAGAAGGGCATGCCCTGACCTAATAAGTAGGTTTTCCATGTCAATGATCGCATTATCTAGGTCAAGGAATAGTGATAATAGTTCATTCATCAACCTAACTATGAAAAAAAAAATATTTCATCTTCATTAGAGAATCTAATAATCCAAAAAATGAAGAGTGTTTTTTGTCAGGTTTAAACAAGTCGTGGTTTTTATTATTCACGACTAGCATTGCCGGTGTCACTTTCCACATGGATTGTTTCGGGATACTAAACCTATGTGGTTCCCACCAATGTAGAAAAAGGAAAATTTTCTGCAAGTTACAAAAATAATCGATGTAGTTCAGACAGATCAAAACCAATTTGCTCTGCCCTAAAGTGTCTCGAATAAGCTTCCAATCTCTCACCCCTTAATCCTGTTGCCATGAATTCAACAACCTCAATACGTTCAACAACCCCAAACCAAAATCAGCATCAATATGCTCAACAACCAATTTTAAATTCCTTGCAGTTTAAAACTTGCTAAAATTTTGTAGCAATTTTACATTATCAGAAATTTTTTGTTGCAGTGTTAGCAACGACCACATCAATCACATTAGTAGCAATGTTAACGATAGTAATCAAAACTTAACTTATGAAGAAGAGATAAAAATTAAAGATGAAATAAAAGAAAAGTAAAAACATATAAAGGGGACAAATGTAAATGAACTTTAAGTATGATTAGATGGAGATTACTTTCTTATCTACTTTTATATTATATTATAATATAAATGATTCATTATAATTTAAAATATAATTTATATATTTGAAGTTACTTATTTATTATAAATTTTATTTATAATATATTTTATGTATTAGAAAATTACTTAATATAAATTTTGGTTGTATAAAAATCAATATTTATATCATGCGAAAACCTACTTATATAAATTCACAATCAACAAAGCTCGTTTTTTGAATCAGTAATCCCATTCCCAAATGCGCGTGAACAAAATTTGACCGAAAAAGAAAGAAGACATAATGCAAAACTTATTTTTCTGTTAGATTCTACATGTCCTTCCGTTGACATGTACGTACCTTTTTTAATTTACAAGTTTATCAAATGCATTTTAAAGTATATATCATATCACTTGTTCCTAACCTATAAAAAAAAAAAAATTGAAACCTACCAAAAAATATTATTTTTCTTAAGTTATTAAATTTTTTTATTTTGTTTTTGAAATGTAAAGTGTAAACATATATTGTCAAGTAACTGGTGGTCTTAATTTGTCGGCTTTTCCCAAAACATTTCCATCAAATAATTGCATTGTGAGTGTTTGTCGTATTCATTTTAATTATATATCAATTTTCTTTCCAGTACCGTATTATATTGGTGATTTATCAGTGGCCATCGTTAAGAACGATAATTTGCAATTGATAAACTAATAGAAAGGTAAAAAAATTTTAACATGAGAAATTAAATATTGTTAAATTTAAGATTAAATTAAAAACTTATTAGCTACTAAAGAGTGGCTTGGAAATTGGACATTAATGAAATGTAATACATGCAACATATCTTTTTCAACATTTTGAACTTATTTTTCATATCAAATGATCTCTACGTGGGCCTCACTTAATAAGATATATGCATGGTATGCGAGTCGTGATTATTTAATAAATTTTAAATGTAATATATTAAAAATATTATCAGTAATTCTTTTAAAACAATAATATTATAATGATACGATTTTTCTGAATGAAAATAAGTATGAATCATTGACATTTATCTTCCTTTTTCTTTTTCCACATTTTAAAAATTTGGGTGTATTTGCTTTAAGAATATTTTTTTGTCACAAATAATTATACAAATATCGTCTTTTTTTATTTTTATTTTCAGAAATGTATAAAAAAAAGAATGGAACATAATTTTTGTTGTTTGCATTTGTTTCTTATATAAATATTTAAAAGGGGAAATAAAAAAATAAGATAATATTTTTTGAAATTATTCTTAAAAATAGAAAATGAAATTAGAATTTTTTTAACATGAAACCTAACAAACTCTTTATAAAAATACTTTTGCATCAAATACTATTGCTCCTGCTTAAACTATACACATCTGAGCTTAATTGCTTGTGTTTACTTCTCCTTGTACTCCTGGAAAATATTTGCACACATGATCATTATTTTAATTGAACTGAATGACTTGCATGCTTAAATATTGTGATTAATTGACTTCTGTTTAACGTTCAGATTTGTGCACTTCAACTGTGTGTGTGACAAAATGATCATTTCTCCAATTGCCTAATGAGTTTTCAACTTCATGGGTCATTTTCTCACCCATGCAAGCCACTTTATTCGAATTTGTTGCCACTACCAAAGTTATAAATAATCATATCTTTCTGATGTGTGGACCGGTGATCTTCTGAGTTATCAAATTATAATGGGCAGAGTACAACTGTCATGGCACTGCAAGTGAAAGGAGTTGGTTCAAAAGGCATTAACTATTCTCATTATTAATACTATAGCAAATGCTAGCCAATGCCCTTGGTTAAAGAGCTAAATGAAAAAAGATTTTTATTGGAATACATAAAAATTATATTGTTCATAATTTTTATTACATTCTGTTATAATTTTTATAATAAATATTTTTTTCTTTTAGTTCATTAACAAAAGTTTTAAAGATTTTGGTTAGAAGAACCCTATTACTATTATTATAAAGATTAGGACATGTCTTGAATTTGAAAAGAGTACAGCATTTATCAATCATACGTGACAGGGAAGAGGGTGTGCGTCTGACAATTGGACAAGGATATTCCCACAGCATGCAGCATGCCTGGAAGCATGGAGAGAACAGAAAAATCAAGAGCTAGCATCCCTCAACACACATTTCTTATCTTTTATTGTGCACAATTACATTAGCAAAATGGAAGAAAAACTTGAAGGGCTAGCTAGGTGTAGATCTGAAAAATAAAATAATTAAAACTTAGCATATCATTGCATAAATTTAAGAAAGATAGATCTAACGTCATTTATGTTCAACACCTGTCAGCACCCCCATACCTTCTTTCCACATTAGGTCTCACTTGGCCCACTTCAGTGGCTGGGAATCAGAGACTATATAAGCTGCCAAGGAATGTGGACACTGTTGGTCTGCCATTGGAGAAGACTTATATCTCTTTGGAACCTTTTGGACTTTCCCTTTTTGGGTTTAGGACGATTCTTCATGTGTGGTCATTTCTAGGGTTTTATTGGATATTTTTTTTTCATCTGGGTACCACATGCATGCTCAACTTGATTGGCCATTTAAAGGCTCTATGGCAAAAATTGAGAAGAGTCATGGAAATTAAGCAAAGTTAACCACACAGCATCACATTATTGTTGCAAATATCTTCATGGTTCTTTTTGTGGAATTATGGTTGGTATCTTTGAAAACTAATAATCATACGTACATAGCTAGCGTTTAGACCACGAATTCAAGACCCGTAGCTTCGAGATTTATATGAATCCTATGTAAAGGGCATTCAGAATATTAAAATCACTTTTCTGTGATGACTTCTACTGAACTAGCAGATAACAGAACATTTGCATGTGCAATTGTAGGGTAGGGCACAGAATGAGAATGACGGAAAGGGAACTGAAAATGATGATTAATTATGGGATATATGAAACAATAGAGTTTAATTATGCCACTTTGCATGTTTTAGACAAATACTAATAAGGCAATTAAGCTGTTCATACTAATAATTAAGAAACTTAGACAAATAATAATAGTGGGTCACCCACTATCTAAATTCCATTACATGTATTGTGGTGGCTCTGCGCTATTATAATACGACAAAATTTATGGACAAAACTAAGATACAGTTATTTACGTGCTTTTGGTGTTATTCTGCATTGAGAATTGAAATTAATTTCATTTTAAAAATTGGTATAATAAAGATATTAATTAATGGTCAACAAAATTTATTGATGTAAAATTCCATTTCTAATTGAAAAATAATATAAAAAAAAAGACTGTATAAGTTTTGTCGTATTATTATATTTTTTTGAATGGCATCAGCAAGCCGCAGGTCTTGTCTTCCGATTTCCTTATTGTAGTTACAGTGTGGCTCTAGAGAATATGGTTCTTTATTGGAGTAACATGGAGTTGTTAATTACAATGAAAAGACAGTGGCTAGTAGATGTACGTAATTAAGAAACAACAAGAATGTGATACGGATTTGTTTTAAATAATTATGAGATTCTTGATGCACACGCATATAAGGATTAAACTAAGAGAAAACTATTACTACTTCGCATGTTTTTAAAGATAAAGAATATTGGGAAAAAAAAAAGCAATTACTATACATTAAGCTGCAATTGTGTGGAAACAATAGTTTATGGCAAACCGAAAAAATTACTGGCTGAGTCGCGGACAATGTCGCTTTCTTTAAGACGTTTCGTGGCACTGCCAAAAAATGTGCAAGCAGACTATCAACCACGAAGTCCCCAGGATAAAACAACCCAGATCACTGTATAAGATTCCCACTGCACTGAGAGAACCTTTTCTAGAATTACACCCTCTTGTATGACTTGAAAAGTCACTCTAAAGCCACCCGAAAATATGACTTGAAAAGTCACTATTATAACCAACCAAAAATATGACTTAAAAAGTCACTCTTATAGCCAACCAAAATTATGACTTAAAAAGTCGCTCTTATAGCCAACCGAAAATATGACTTAAAAAGTCACTCTTATATCCAACCGAAATTATGACTTAAAAAGTCGCTCTTATAGCCAACCGAAAATATGACTTAAAAAGTCACTCTTATATCCAACCGAAAATATGACTTAAAAAGTCACTCTTATAGCCAACCGAAATTTTTAGAGCGACAGAAAGAAAGAGGGAGAAGTTTGCCGAAAATGCATCGGCTGAAATATGAGAGGGAGAAAGAAAAGTTGAGGAAATGCTTCTCAACTGGGGCAAAGAAAAATGAAGAAAGGAGCTCTCTATATATAGGGAGTGAAACACTATTCAAGTGTTTATCTTGAGCGATGTGGGACTTGAAGCCTTTTTTTCTTCTTTTTTTCCTTTCTTTTTTTCAAACTTTCATCCACATTCTCCTTTGTTCTAACAACCCCCCACTTGAAATTTGAAAAGAAGATTTTCGAGGATTTCATAAAATTGTGCATAAACAAAGGTGTCATACAACTTGAACCTTTGCATAGTGAGTAAGATTCGGATTTTACTAGAGTGACTCGAAGTCTTGAACTCTATCTCCGACATCAAACCACACACAACCTTTTCATAGGTGTATTCTATAAAGCCTGTGCGTTAAAGGCCATGCACGTCTATCACGGTATAGTGAACGCTCTAGAAATTTTTGCCCAAAATTTCATATGAAGCGGCCCCCACTTCTACATTCACATAGGTGAGTCTATCAAGAGTACTCCTATAGCCTAGGTACTCCACTCAACATAGAGTATAGATCTCATTAAGAATTACAATTTTTTTTCATAATTCATCCTCTTGTTACTTCAGGAATCATGCTGCTTTCACTTATAACAACATGTTCATCTCATATCACTTCATAACTTGTTATTACCCATTGAACCTAGTTCTTGGGATCTCCAGTCATTTAGGTCGGGTTACCATCATGAATGATCATCGCAGTAAGGGCAATAGTCTCATTCTTTTAGAAGTGTAATGGACTTTCTCTCTAGCTAATCCTTTTGTCAAAGGATCTGCTAAATTATCATCAGTGCGTACGTGATCCACTCTAACAGCTCCTGTTGAGAGTAATTCTCTAACAGTGTTGTGCTTACGACGTATCTGTCGTTTCTTACCATTGTAATAACGGTTCTCAATTTTTTTTCAATAGCTGCGGTACTATCACAATGGATCAACACAGCTGATATCGGTCTTTCCCATAACAGAATCTCTGCAAGTAAGCTTCTCAGCCAACTTGTTTCCTCACTAGCAGTTGCTAGTGCTATAATCTCAAATTTCATAGTGGACTGAGCTAAGATAGTGTGTTTCTTTGACTTCCAAGAAACAACCCCACCAGCTATGCTAAATACATAGCTGCTGGTTGCTTTGGAATCAGCTGAAAGAGTGTTCCAATCTGCATCGTTGTATCCTTCAAGTACAGCGGGAAACCTTTTATAATGTAATCCAAGGTTTATGGTTCTTTTAAGGTACCTCATTACCCTTTCAATAGCGTGCCAGTGCTCCATACTAGGTTTATTGGTAAACCTGCATAATAATCCCACAACATAGGCTATGTCGGATCTAGTACAATCAGTGACATACCTATGGCTGCCAATGATACTTGTGTACTCATTTTGTCGTATACCTTCACCAGTGTTCTTAAACAGTTTTACACTTGGATCATATGGTGTACTAGCAGGTTTACAGTCAAAGTAATCATATTTCTTTAAGATCTTCTCAATGTAGTGAGATTGATCCAAAGAAATTTCCTCTTTTGACCTAGTAATCTTAATACCAAGGATTACACTTGCTTCTCTGAGGTCTTTCATATCAAAGTTGTTACACAACAATGATTTCACATCTAATTGGTTTGTAGCCAGGAGGCAAGTCTACTAAATGCCAGGTCTTGTTAGATTCTAAAGAATCCATCTCATTATTAATGGCTTCTTGCCACAAGTCAGCATCCAAAGAAGACAAAGCTTCTTGGAGGTTTGATGGATCCTCCTCTAATGTATAGGTCATATAATCGGGCCCATACTCTTTAGCAATTCTTGCTCTCTTACCTTTTCGAGGTTCTATATCTGATTCTGGTTGTGCAAGATTTTTACTACTAATAGCAAGAAGATAACTGGATGAAGTACCCCCACTATTCCTTAATTTAAAAGAAAATAAAAAATCAGATTCTTTCTCATCTCTGGAGTATGCATCACATCTTTGAGAATCAAAGTTTTTTCAGAGGTAAACTTCAGTTCAACATCTCCAGTTCCAGTAACCGTAGAGGTGTGGGAATCACCCAACAACACTTTCTTATTCGTGTATGTTTTAAACATAACACGATCATAGCAGACATAGCGGGAGGCGCCAGTGTCTACCCACCATCCATCTGATCCTCCAATCATATTGATCTCAGTTATCACAACTATGTATGACTCTTGAGCAATTTTTTGTATCTCATGAGATTGAGACTCTACTGATTTATCATCAGTCATTTGATACTTGAGGTAGCGGCTAACAACATACTTTTTAGTCCTAGCTTCCTCAGTATCATACTTCTCTTCCAGAGCCAGCCAAACTAATTTGGCAGACTTATATGGGCTATAATCATAAAGATCATCAGCTAACCCATTCAGAATAAAATTCTTGCATAGGTAATCATTTTCATCCCAAAGAGCTAAGTCCATAGTCATTTTATCCTTCACTTCCTTCTCAGTATCTTTAGGCATCACTGGAATATCAGTGTTCAAAACATAGGCAACTTTTCTCATAGTTAAAGAAAACATCATCTTTTGTTGCCAACGTTTGAGATGATACCCTTCAAACCTAAAAGGTTTGTTGAGGTCATTGCTGTTCGAGCCAGTAATATCTACGGTAGCCATAGCAGAACCGAAACCGTCTTAAAATTGTTGAAACAATAGTTTATGGCAAACCGAAAAAATTACTGGCTGAGTCGCGGACAATGTCGCTTTCTTTAAGACGTTTCGTGGCACTGCCAAAAAATGTGCAAGCAGACTATCAACCACGAAGTCCCCAGGATAAAACAGCCCAGATCACTGTATAAGATTCCCACTGCACTGAGGGAACCTTTTCTAGAATTACACCCTCTGGTATGACTTGAAAAGTCACTCTAAAGCCACCCGAAAATATGACTTGAAAAGTCACTCTAATAGCCAACCGAAAAGTATGACTTGAAAAGTCACTATTATAGCCAACCGAAAATTATGACTTGAAAAGTCACTCTTATAGCCAACCGAAAATATGACTTAAAAAGTCACTCTTATAGCCAACCGAAAATATGACTTAAAAAGTCACTCTTATAGCCAACCGAAATTTTTAGAGCGACAAAAAGAAAGAGGGAGAAGTTTGCCGGAAATGCATCGGCTGAAATATGAGAGGGAGAAAGAAAAGTTGAGGAAATGCTTCTCAACTAGGGCAAAGAAAAATGAAGAAAAGAGCTCTCTATATATAGGGAGTGAAACACTATTCAAGTGTTTATCTTGAGCGATGAGGGACTTGAAGCCTTTTTTTCTTCTTTTTTTTCCTTTCTTTTTTTCAAACTTTCATCCACATTCTCCTTTGTTCTAACAAATTGAAAATCGTACATGTAGTCCTCACAAAATCATGACGGAGAGAGTATACAAGAAAGCTACTATTGGACTCGTCATGTTTATCTAAAACCTATAAAAACTGCTCAATTTTCATAATGAGTTGATTCGAGTGAACGGATTTTAGATTGCATTTTAACATCTGATTATATTCCGTGAGATGAGCTCCTACATTATTAGAAAAGATGGATTTAAAATTGGCCAATTAACATTGATTCTAATGAAATTCAATGTTAACAAAAACATGCATTTTTATAAATAAAATGTCTTTGTTAACCTTGATAATTATAGATTTCATACATTTATGTTCAATGAATTTATTGTTAGAATAATGTGACTCATGTGAATTAAGGGTCTAAACTTGATTTAATAAAATAAAGAGACCTATTGATAAATATGAGAAGTTAATAAACTTTCGATAACTAACTTGATGAAAGTTTATTAAACTTATGAAAAGTTATTAAACTTCTGATAACTAACTTGATGAAAGTTAGTTTATAAAAGGCAAACGGTTCTATCTCTGCCATAAGCGTTTTCCCTCTAATTATCATAAAAACGTGAGAGGAAAATAACAGAAAGGAAAGAGATAGTTTGAGACAAAGAAGATTGAAGAACTTATGCTTTCATGGATCAAGGTAAGTTCTACTTACTTTCAAACTGTATGAAGAAATCATAAATTCTAAGATCCTTACAATATGCAATTGATTTATTGAATATAAATGTATGGAATCTATTACTTACATGTGGTATCAAAGCCAAAGGTTATTGAATTTATGATTCTCCATGAATGATGTTTCTTCCGCACATTATATGAATCTAATTCCAATTGGAAAATTATTCAAACCATTTTGTTTTCCGCTGTGCATATTATAATTGTTTTCGAGTATGGAATGCCTTGAATCCAATTTTGAATGTCTTGAATTGAAATTCAATATCTCTCTCTTACGTCAATTTCAATTAAAAAAAAATTGGATCAAGTAACTTGGATTAAATGTATGATAGATTTGTAATCACCAAAGTGGTCAAATCTTTATGTTTTTTTTAATTCCAAATTAGTGAATTTTATTTCAATTACCCATAGAATGGGTGATAAATTATAGACTATTGGTTTATGGGTTAATTGAAGTTCACTATTATAAGACATTTATGGATCACCCAAAGGTTGATTAGTTGTTCTTATAATCTATGGATATGACTGATGGTAGTATGTATGCATTATTAGTTTTATTTATATATCCAAAGATAATAAGTATTTCTAATTAATGCATATGTCTTACCAAATAATGTTAAAGTTATTAGCATCAATATGTTTTTTTGCGTATTAATGTATCACCCAAAGGAGAACATTAGTATACATAAAAATTTTGTTTGTTGTTTGAATCTGTATTTTATGTTTAATTTATGACTCAAAGTATTAAGGTTAAGCATGTGTTAATTGCAATGAAGAGAAAACCCATTTTAAGGCTTGGGAAAGGTCAAACAGAATTTGTTCGATGTTTATGCACATGAGCGTAGCAAGTAACATTAAGTCTGCTCTTCCCAAAACTGAAAGTGCAAAAGAATTTATAAAATTTATGGAAGAGCACTCCCAAACTGCTGATAAGTCTCTAGCGGGAACATTAATGAGTACTTTAACCTCCATGAAGTTTGATGGTTCTCGTACTATGCATGAACATGTCATTGAGATGACAAATATTGCAGCAAAACTTAAGTCTCTTGGAATGGTGGTGGATGAAAATTTCCTTGTGCAGTTCATTTTGAACTCATTATCGTCTGAGTGTGGTCCATTCCAAATGAACTATAATACCATGAAAGACAAATGGAATGTACATGAATTGCATAGTATGTTAGTTCAAGAGGAAACCGGACTTAAGAATCAAGGAAACCACTCCGTTCATTATGTGAATAATTAGGGAGTTGGAAAAAAAGTCAATAAGAAACATGGAAAGGACAAAGGACCATTAAGGATTGTCAAGTCCTTTATTAAGATCCAGAAGAAAAATGACAAATGTCATTTCTGTGGGAAATCTGGACATTTCCAGATGAACTGCCCAAAACATAAAGATTGATTCAAAAAGAAAGGTGAGCATAATGCTCATGTATGTTTTGAATCAAATTTAACTAAAGTTCCCCATAATACTTGGCGAATTGATTCTAGATGTACAACTCATGTTTCTAATATGATGCAGGGATTCCTTACAACCCGAACCATAAACCAAAATGAAAAGTTTGTCTTTATGGGGAATAGAGTGAAAGTTCCAGTGGAAGCTGTTGGGACTTATCATTTAATCCTAGACATTGGATTTCATTTAGACTTATTTGATACCTTTTATGTACCTAGTATTTCTAGAAATTTAGTATCTTTGTCTAAACTTGATGTTGCTAGATACTCTTTTAGGTTTGGGAATGGTTGTTTCAGTTTGTATAAACGTACTTGTATGATTGGATCTAGTACGCTTTATGATGGTTTATATAAATTAAATCTTGATAATTTATATGTTGAAACTCTTATGACCTTGCATCATAATGTTGGCACTAAACGTAGTTTAGTGAATGAATGTTCTACTTACTTGTGGCATAAACGTTTGGGACACATTTCCAAAGAAAGGATGCAAAGATTAGTAACGGATGAAATCTTTCCAAATTTGGATTTTACTGGTCTGAATGTATGTGTAGATTGTATTAAAGGCAAACAAACAAAACACACAAAGAAAGGAGCCATAAGAAGCACTCAACTTCTTGAAATTATACACACTGATATATGTGGACCTTTTGATGTAAATTCTTTCAATAAAGAAAAATACTTTATCACTTTTATTGATGATTTTTCACGTTATGGATATGTCTATTTACTGCATGAGAAATCTCAAGTAGTGGATGCCTTAGAAATTTTTATAAATGAAGTGGAAATGCAATTAGACAGAAAGTTGAAAATTGTCAGATCAGATAAAGGTGGTGAGTATTATGGAAGATATAGTAAAAGTGGACAACATCCTAGTCCATTTGCTAAGTTCCTTGAAAAGTGTGGTATTTGTGCTCAATACACAATGCCAGATACACCACAACAAAATGGTGTGTCAGAAAGGCGTAATCGAACCTTAATGGATATGGTTAGGAGCATGTTAAGTAATTCATCTTTACCTGTATCATTGTGGATGTATGCTTTAAAAACTGACATGTATTTGTTGAACAGGGTTCCTAGTAAGGCAGTTCAAAAGACACCTTTTGAATTGTGGACATGTAGGAAACCCAGTTTGAGACACCTACATGTTTGGGGTTGTCATGCAAAAATTAGAATATGTAATCCACAAGAAAAGAAAGTGGATGAAAGAACAATCAATGGATATTTCATTGGTCATCCAGTAAAGTCAAAAGGGTATATATTTTATTGTCCTACCCATAATACGAGAATTGTTGAAACTGGAAATGCCATGTTCATTGAGAATGGTGACACCAGTGAGAGTGAAGCTTCACAGAATGTGGAGATTAAGGAAGTTAGAGTACAAGTTCCTTTAACTAGTGCTTCTATTCAAGAATTGTTGTTCCTTATACTGTTGAACCACACAACAATCAAGAAGAACAACAAATTAATGATCCTGAGGTTAACAATGAACCTATAGTAGAACAATCACAAGAAATAGTATTAAGAAGATCTCAAAGAGAAAGGAGATCTGCTATTTCGAATGACTATGTAGGGAGAGCAACCTTCCAGGTTATGATCCGGTGACAAATTTTTTCCTTTCTTGTTTAGTGTTGTACAATATTTTACGTATTTGTGTCAATTTTTACTCTCCGGCATTGTTCTTTTTTGTTGTTTCTGTTGCTGCTTCAGTTTGTCTTTGTTCTGCTCTCTGATGTTGGGATTTCTCTTCTCACCAATTTGTGTGTGCCTCTATTATGTGATTTGTGTTTTGTCTATTTGCTCTTTGTTTTGTTCTCTTTCAAGAAAGCATGGTTTCAAATATATCTCTTTTATGAAAAACTTATGATATCACTTGTGTGACTAATTGCCAATTGCATTGATTCTTATGGTTATGAATTTTTAGTTTTAACTTTAGTTCAAGTTCTATGGTGTGGTTTGAATTTGGGGGTTATTTTCTTAGTTATGCTATTATATATGCATATGTATATGTTTAAGTATAATTTTGCATTGTTGTTAGGATCTTAAAATCTAGTTATGAACTTATGATCCTCTGATTACAATCTTTCAACCCTCCCAATCCTAAGATATTGATTTTGACAACATCGTTAAGCAGTATGTAATTAAAAATCGAAACAACTATCAAGTATGTGAGTTTGATATCTAATATCTACTAATAAATGCAACATGCAACATCCAACTTGCGATAGAACTGGGCATAGAATAGAGAAGGAGGAACATACCAAAGTTGATCATGTTTTGGACTTGACTCAAATGAAACCCACAGAATGTAGAGTTTACTTGAGGACGAAGAGGGTATTACATGTAAAGGAGAGGTAGTTGTTAGGAGTTAGTTTTGTGTGACTAGCTGCTTTTAGGGTAAAGGGTCAGGTATTCTAGAGTAGTAGTATGAAGGGGCGTGTGGATCATTCTGTGATTGTGAATCTTTAGAAGAGTACCACATTCTAGGATAGGGAATGGTATTTTTGTACTGTAACTTTGCATGTTTTTTTTCTAATTCAACAAAGCCATCCTCTGTTATTAATTTCTAATCCCCTAACAACTTACAATGGTGCATCCATACTTTTGGTTGAATGTAACTTCATAAATACTTAAACACTCATACATGAGTGTGTTACTATTTGCATGATAAGTTAGCATGCTTGTTTTACATTCATGATTAGACATTGAGTTTAACTTTGTGATTTGTTTAACTTGTGTTCTATCTTTTGTCATATAATTGTCATGATTTAGTCCTGATTTGATTTCCTTTAGTGTGTTTTTTCTTCATATTTTTATTAAATATGTTGGTATTGATAATTACTAATTGCCCTCTGTTATCTACATCACCTTGTTATTCTGTCTTCATTCATTTATAAACAAATTATCCCCTCATATTTGCAGACAACATTTAGGACCAAGGCCAAGGAGTATCATGCTGATCAGAACCAGGATAATATATGTAGGTATAGACTTATAATCAGTTCATACAGCCTCAAGCCATGATGTTATCAATCACAGATCCATGCATGTGAAATTGTTACAGTGGCTACTGAGGCAAAGTTCAAGGAAGTGTTGACTTCATACGAGGCCATAAAACAAGAAAGAAGGAACCATCATATGTAGTTGCCTAAATGTGCCCAACTATCCTGGGATCGGAAAGGATGTGAGGTATTCCAACTAATTAATAAAGTTCCTCATTACTTCATTGAATTATTATCCAGCTAAAATATAGTGGTGTTGTGAGTAAATTTTCTGCAATGATTAGAGAATTACATTATATTTTTAAAAAATTGAAATTCATCAAAAATAAGAGTATGTATTAATTATTTAGCATTCCAGCCAGATATTTAATGTCCCTATAAATGTAATGTGGTCTCGGTAGATTCCAGGGGGTTGTGTTGGGCCATTCACTTCCTGTACACAGTTGGAGCCCTTCAAAGTAGCCAAACTATTTTGTCACACAATATACATATTATGTCAGACACACGTTGCTTGCAGTATCCTTGTCAAACACTGTTACTACATATAATGTTAGTCACATCACTAACACTTGGTTTGATGACCCATTCATTATCCTATTTTTACAAGATCAGGTTTTACTACAAATGAAACGTTCATTTTTTAGGCATTTTCACTTTGGTGTTTGGATTTTAACTACCAATTTTATTTATCTATCGTTTTTTGTCAACCAATTATCAATTTGATAGAGACTATCTCATAGCAACTTAAAATGTGTTTACCTATTTAAACAAACTAATGCAACTAGATTCTTGAATTGAGATTAGATTTGGTAAGTGCAAAAAACATAATTTATGGTAATAAAGGAAAAATGATGCAACATTCTTTTGGTTAAATGATAAATCAAGAAAATTGAAAGAATTTGATCAAATGATTTTACTCTTCAAAATAGATTCAATTGGATAACTGGTGTGATATCTTCAAAGTCACTCCAATGCTTAAGTCACTAATACTGATTCAGTGACATATGTGGTCTTCATCCTCTCTCATGGATTCCTAACAAATTCATTATGTTGTTGTCTAAATAGGGAACTATTGTTCTTGTTTTCCAACCAACAGAGGAAGGAGGTGCAGGGGCTAAGAAAATTTTAGATGTTGGAGCCTTAGATAATGTTATTGGTATCTTTAGATTACATGTGAAACCTGAGATTCCTGTAGGTGAAGTGTCCTCTAGGTCTGGTCCATTATTGGCAGCAAGTGGTGTATTTGAAGCAATAATAAGAGGAAAGGGAGGTCATGCAACTCTTCCCCAACTTTCTATGGACCCTATAATAATGGTGCTACCAATGTCATTATTAGATTACAAAACCTTGTTTCTCGTGAGGCTGATTCTCTTCACCCTTAGGTATATTTGGTTCATTCTTATTTTTCCTTTGTGAGCTTCCTATTTATACTTATTTTTTCCACATTTTAATGCTAATATCAAGAAGTTTTTACAATATTTTGAGTCTGCGACCGCTAATAGCTAATTATATGATAAAGTAAGAATACTATTACATTTTATGTAATACACTGAGTATCAAGATTGAAAACCACTACACTTCTCGCTAGTCAATGCCATATCGAGTATCAGGATTACAAGACAGTGTCTCTCGATCACAAGGAATGAGAGAAGTTAATGACTTGAAGACTAGGTAGGGTGAAACTTTCATTTTACATGCATAAACTAAAATCTAAAACGAATTATCTATACTCCTTTATAATATACATCATCACCTTAAACAATGCTTCTTCATTTTAACCGGTTGCACCATTACACTCACCCTATCTTGTAATCAATGAAGATGGACTTTCTTATGGGGTGTTAGGATTAGTTATGCTTCTTCATTTTGCTAGGATTGCTTGTCCTTTGTGCATGTGTTTGTTCCACAAGAATATGTTTGAAGTGCATGTGCTGAGTACACAAGTTGATTATATGATGTTATTTGTCTAATGGATGAGGTGACATAATTAGAATGTACATTAACTTTTGTAAATTAATTTGTAGAAATTGTGTAAAATTATAATTGGTGCCTTGAAGAGAAAATATTTTTTATATACATTTTTCCACTTTTGGTTTTTGTGTTGTGATTGGGTAATCATAGATTCAAATACTGGAAAGTGTCTTCTTGCATGGGTTAGGTTGCAAAGTGGGACTAGGAGTTTTGAGCATATGGTTGCCCCTTTTTTCCCACTTAAATACTCCACTGAGAATTCCATACTACTTGATGTGGGAATTAGGCACTCATCCGATAAATATAAAAATTATTTGTTGGCATACAGTGTTGTCTACTGTTATTGTTAGATACCATTTGATAAGGTATTTGTTTCTGTTTACCAATATTTAGATGATGCATTTACATCCTTTTGAAATAATCTATTTCCTGTTATTTGCTCAACACTTCTGTTAATTACAAAAGTTTATCATAGGACTTGTTGGAGGGCTTGAATTCCCAATATCAAGATATTCTTGCAAGAAATTCTCCTTGGTCATCTGGATTGGTTTCCCATGCATGAAGATCTCATATTTTGGAAAGAGAATATAAACAACTTTTGTTATAATTATTTGTAAGTATTTATGCATTATCCCTTCTTTTATGCAGCCAACTAAATCTCTAATTTTTCATTGTCGTCAACAGTTCAACCAATGGCTTAAGGGAAAATATGTTTGATTTCTTTTTATTTATAATTGTTAGGAAATAAATAAAGCTTTAAGAACCGTTCTTAAGCCAATACTTGAAATGTTCAAGATAGTGGTAAGGTGGAGATTTAGTTGAGGCTATTCTAAGATGATCATTATATAAAAACCGTCTTAGAGAAGACACATTCTAAGACGGTTGTTATATAAGAATTTCCTTAAAACACATTCTAAGATAGTTCTTATATAATAATCGTTTTAAAATGACTTAGAACAAACACATTCTAAGACGGTTCTTATATATGAACTATCTTAGATTATATCTCTTCTAAGACGGTTGTTATATAAGAATCATCTTAGAATATGCATCTTCTAAGATGATTTTTATATATAAAAATTGTCTTAGAATATGTCTGTTCTAAGTCATTCTAAGACGGTTGTTATATAATAACCGTCTTAGAATGTGTCTCTTCTAAGACGGTTCTTATATAACAACTGTCTTAGAAGATACATATTTTTGAAGACGGTTTTTTTAATAATTGTCGTAGTATGTGAATTGCTTTTAATGTCATTGGCTTCAAAGATAGTTCGAGAACCGTCTTTAAATGCTGATGTTCACCCCTAAGAATATTGCTTATTTGTGTGGGTACGAAATCTGCCGACAAGTGCACTAGATCGTCAAGTAAATAATTAAAACGGAATAAACCGAGTATCGAACACATGGAACTTGTTCATTTAGCAAAATTTTGTTAAGTAAGCAGACATTTGCAAATAGAAATTAATGATTGTGAATTAAAGAAAAAGTATATTCTATCCTAAGTAAAAGCAATAAACGAGAACAAGTAAGTGTGAAAACAGATATCTAAAGGCGTTGGGTCCTCCTACAGAGTAAGTTGGTGCAATTATAGATGTTTTTCGAATTAAAGATGTTCATGTGTTCTATGCTGAGGACAAAAATACCAAACACCGATTCCTCTATAGATTAGACTAATTTAAATCAAACTTCGTTCGCAGATCCCTCTTGTTAAACTTAGCCTAATTTAAATAGCATTATACTCACAGCACAATAAAGAAAACTAAAACCCTGCACACTATCCCTAGCAATGCAGTTATTCAATCCCTACTTTATCAAGTTCAAAGGAAACAGTGCATTTCCCAATGCTAGAGTCCCTAACAGTACACACAAATGGGTGATCAAGCCACAAGCATGCATATAATAAGCATAGATAGAAGTAGTGAACACATAAAATAACCTTAATTAGATATGAAAAATAGTTTACATCAACTACTCAGTAAGAATCCCCAACTGAGGGTTTTAGCGTTTCATGGCAAGGAAGCTCCTTTTACATTGAAGAAGAAGAAGAATCAAGAGAAATTGCTTGCTTACAAAGGAGTGGGGATGTCTCCTCCACCTCTAGGAATCTCACAATCTCTTAAAAACTCACTAATCTCCCTAAAAGATGAAAACTTGGCCCCTTGCTCTGCTCTATGCTATTTGATATTCACACTCTTCACACTCTGACGGTTATTCCTTGGCTCCCCCTTTAAATCTGTGCAAATCAGGCTTAAAAAGGGTTTCCTGATCTCGATGTTGCATTTAGCATCATTCTCGCACTTAGCGCAAGTAAGTGAATTTGAGCTTGGTGCCAATCTCGCGCTAAGCCTGGAAAGCAATAGACGACTCGCTTAGCAAGCTGATAACACGCCAAGTGTGTGCTTGCGTAGCAGATGCCTTTCCCAATTCCCCTTTACTCACTAAGTGTGTTGGTGCTGGGCTTAACCATTGATGCACGCTAAGCGCATTGAGCTCGCTTAGCGCGATGACTCCTTTGGCACTTCTTCAAAATAGCTCTTTTTTGCCTGAAATTAAAGAAAATTTAACATTAATTCCATGTAAAGAGGCTTCTACTGAGTAGAGATCAAAATAAAGAAATTTTATTTACAATCCTACCAAAAGAACCATAAATTGGGAGATTTATATACATTTTGTAAAACTTTTCTATATAAAAGTTAGTTGTAAACGACGACTAACAAATGTACATTAGAACCATCGTTAAAAGTCAATTTTCTAGCATCTACACATCCATGACTTGGAATTCTCCATTCACCTGGCCGGTGACGAGCTTGGAATCACTCATACATCATATCTTTTTCACTCTGACCTCTTTTTCTAGTTTGAGGCCTATGATCAAAGTCTCATATTGTGCTTGATTGTTAGAGATTTTAAAGTCAAACCTAAATGATTGTTCAAGAGAGATGTCCCCTAGTACTTTGAGTGTAATTCTTGCTCCATTGCCCCTAGGATTGCATGAACCATCAACATAGAGCATCCACCAGTTTCCACCATCATTATTATCGGGTTTGGGAAAGGGAGAATGTTTTGTAATGAAATCGACCAAGCATTGAGCTTTGACAGGAACATTGGGCTCTAACTTTAAGCCAAACTCGGATAGCTCCATAGACCATGCAACCATCCTTCCATAACATGAAAGCACCAAATGTTATGAACACAATAACAATCCTAGAATTCGAGGACTAGGAACCTCCAAAAGAAAGAATGAAGAGAAGAGATGGGAAATGAACTTGTATTTCTTTCTACCTTTTTCACACAATCATGGCTCAATATATAGCCTTCATTAGACCATTTGAGATGCTACAGACACACACTCGACAAGGATCAACAAATACACACTACTCCTATAACAAAATTATTCTACCAAGCATATTCCTACTAAGTGCTAACCACTCCCTCACTGTCAGCTGGGATACCTCTAACGACATTCAATCCTATAATATTCTCCTTACTATCATTCCCTGGCCCATCAAAAACACCTTGCCCTCAAGGTGTTGGGACTTCAAACCATGGCTTCAAAAGTAGAACTTGGATCCCAAATTAAAGTAGGTGTAGGAAAATAGCTCGTGAGTGAAAGAATACTAGTGCTGCTGAGGTAGAGCAATTTGGTGGCATTGACAATCGCGTAGAGGATGAGGAGGAAAGGGTGGTCGAGCTCTTTGTCCATGACCTTGGCGACGAACATGACAGAAAGGGATAAGCGGAGGTCGAAGGGAAGGATGCGGTGACTAGAGGGCTCCCACCAGATTTGGTGAATGTCAGGCTAGTAGAGGTCAGAGGAGGATGCCTAGGGATTGCTGTTAATAGGAAGGTGGGAAGCTGCCATGGGAAGCGGAGTCAGCATTGTTCCGGCTGTTGGTGGAGACTTTGTAGAGGAAGAAGATGAGGAGTGTTGGCTGGTTACCATGGGAAGCGGAGTCAGTGTGGTTCCGGATGTGGGTACGGGGCATGAAAATGGAGTCGGCATGGGAAGCCGAGTTGACATCGGGGCATCTGTAGGTGGTGACTTCATAGAGGAAGAAGATGGGAAGTGTTGGCTAGTTACTGGGGTATTTAGTTTTAGGAGAAGGGCATCGAGTTTGTAGGCCATGAAGGCTTGGGTCATGGTGAAGCGAAGTTAAACTGCAGCGAGTTCAGCAATGGTGACCTCAAGGCGGTCCAGGTTGGATGTGGAAGGTGCAGCTTCTGCCATTAGAGCTCAATGAAAGCACCAAATGTTATGAACATAATAACAATCCTAGAATTCGAGGACTAAGAACCTCCCAAAGAAAGAATGAACATATGGGATGGGAAAGGAACTTGTATTTCTTTCTGCCTTTTTTCTTGTTCCTAAAGTTACTGACATATTTTAATTTTTTTAAACAACAGAAAATATTATTGATAGAACATTATATATATATATATATATTAGTAAATTTAT